>NC_077222.1:95075329-95238329 GCF_024763615.1 Phlebotomus papatasi | reverse complement strand
TTTTCTTCACATTTAACTAACTTATTGATTTATCATTTTAATTAATTCTGTGCCTAATATTCTAAAAATTTTCTGACTCTAAAAAATAAAATAAAATAATCAAAAAAGCAAAATCGAGTTTCAGAGCAAATAAAAAGTTATACATCTGTACTGACTTATACGAGCTTCAGACCTAAGGATTAGCCATTTGGCTTAACTGCTCTAATTTTTTATCAATCATGTTTTTTTTTTTAATTAACTTATGATTGTATTATTAAAGATAAATTACCTATTAGGTTCTCAAAAACCAATACAAATACTCTATACTTAGTATTTTGAGACCTTCGGGATCAGGGCTAAACCTCTAGTCTCTAAAGAGCGCTGTAGAAACATAATGACCGTCAAATTTTTTGCGTCCCTGTGTCGACTTGCTCCAATTTACTTCTGAAGCCAGTATTTTTGGAGTCCTTTGTGTCTCCTGAACAAATTTGTAGAGGACGACTCAAAGGAGGCTTTCCTAAAAACAAACCATATGCCTTGTCCTCAATTAAAACCTATTTGTCAAATCTTAGCGTTAAGGCCTTAAATAATGCCTTAATAATAATAAATAAGGCTGAGTGATAGCCTTAACACAAATTCCTTATCCAGTGTCGGACGAGATTTTTAGCTGAGATTCTTTACAATCTCAGCTTTTGTGGTCACAGGTGAAATCCGACCTCGTCAGATCGGTCCCAAATTTTGGATTTACACGTTTTGACACTCATAGATCACGAAAATCATGTGTGCTAATGGCTCCGGCACACCTTTTAGATCAGGAAAATTTCATAAGATGAAAATTCACATCTCTTTCTTCCTTAAAAGTTTTGCATATGTCTATCCTACTCTTTTGTACTCTCCTTCTTCTTTTGAACATCACACGAAATTAAATTTAGTTCAGTCCAATTTTGAGTCCGAAAGAGTGAGATAAACACATGTAAATCTTTTGAAAAAGAAAGGAATGAAAATTTCAATTTCATGAAATTTTATCGAGCTAAAAGTTGTGGCAAAGGCATAAAAATCGATTTTCGTGGACGTCTCGTCCATCCGTCCGTCCGTCGTATAACCACTTCTGGAGAGAGAACGGAGAGAGATGTCGACTTGCGGTTTTCGTCAAAGGTTAAATGTCGATGGGCGGCTAGAAGTAGGTGATGGAAGATTCACCCCCCACTCCCCTTCCGCCATTTTGGAATACCCCTAAATTTTGTTTTCTAAGTAACTCAGCCCCTATGGAATCGATCGATCTCAAATTTTAGTATGTTATAGCTGGGCCTAAGAGCTTTCGATCAGTACTAAACTTAAGGTAACTTGACCCCCCTGACCCGAGCTACAAGGGGTCAAAAATTAAATTTTCAAATGGACATATTCCCGGTTCTAATTATCGGACTTAAAAAAAATTTTGGTGTTTTCTCGAATATTTTGAAAACTAAACGATGCTTTTTCTTTAAATTTGAATATGTTGTAGCTGAGGTCGAGACCTTTCCAACGGTGAGTCGCCCTCCTCCATCGATGTTCCCTGACCCGAGTTATAACCAAAAATGTCTTGCCCGGACTGCATGTTCTGTGTTTATGAAGGGATTTCGATGAAATTTTAGCCTATATTGTATCTGAGATCGAGATCTTCCTACTGATGGGTATCATCCGTCCGATGGTAGCCAAAATCCCGAAAGCCAAAATCCCGAAAGCGAAATCCCGAACGCCAAAATTGCGAAAAGGCCAAAATCCCGAAAGCCAAAATCCCGAATGTTCAAATTCGTGAAAAGGATAAAATTATATGGAGGAAAAAGTTTAGAATAATTTCCCAAGACACAGAAGATTTCCCTTTGCCTCCAGCAACCGCAGGAGTAGCTATGACACTTTTAAGAATTTGGGATTTTGGCTTTCGGGATTTTGACCCGGACCCCATCCGTCTCTACACCAACCCACTGTACCCCGGACCCTTACTATATCCATATGGTCCGGACTCTATCTCTAATGTTTATTAACCGATTTCAATGAACTTTTTTTTCTTCTGTTGGCCTTCCCCACTCAGACTATTTAAAATAGAAAATGACCAGTGATAAGCCCAGATAAGCTTATGGTAGCTGAGATTCTTTACAGGTGACCTCGAAATGCGTGAAAATTTGATTGTGAATTGAATTTTGAGGGTAAAGAATCGCGTTGAGCCAATTTTATCTATTTCGCTGGCCAAGAACCGTTTGCTCGACGCAATTCTTTACCCAGAGCAGCAGTATGCATTTCAAGGTAGCCTGTAAAGAATCTCAACTACCAAAAGCTTACCTAAGCTTATCGCTGTTTTTTTAATGTTCCAAAAAGAAATCTACAAACACATTTATATTGAAAATTTTATTTCGACTGGGATTCTGTATTAAAAATAACATATTTCTTAATTCGATTATTATTTCAGATTTATTATATTTTTTAAAATAATGAAATAATTTTGGTAGGCCAAATATTTAATAATAGGCACTGTATTAATGAGCAGTAAAAAGCTAAAATTGGTCTGCAGTGAAATCATCATGAAGGAAACAAGTTTTTTTTTTTAATTTTTCCTGTAACCATCTTGGATATTATTGAAAATTAAACCATTTTTTGAGATTTAAGTTTTTTATTGACCAAAATTTAATTTTTTACTGCTCATAGGTTTTTTTTTGCCAAAATAATGGGCATCAATGTACTTTATTTTCAAAATTAAAAAAAAAAACTTCAAATATTCCTAGACATGTGTAGGGTAAATTAAGCTAATTCAAAACCTGCTCCAAATGGAAATTTTTCGCTATTCCAAATGGAAACCTTACTGTTTTCGTAATAAATACAGTACTGAATTACTATATTTTTATATTTTTTATACCACAGTTTCAATATTTAGTTAATTTTGCTCCAAATAAAGCGAAAAGACCAGGAATAAGAACAAATTCTGCGCTCAGGAGCAACTCAACAAGGTTTTGGAAGCTTTTCGTCGCGGTTTCACTGACACTTATTGGTCTCCAATTAGAAAATTTCCCTTGTCTCCATTTGAATTAATTTGTTTCCAATAGAAGCATTTTACACTCGCGTATTTTTCTTGTATTTAAGAAGTTTTCAGATTATATTTGAAGAATTTTCACTAAACAGTAGCATTCTAGAAGAGTCAAGGAGCAAATTTATGTAATTCTCTTTAGAAAAAATATGAATCTTCTGTCAAAGATAAAGCGTCTGGAAATGGTTTTGAATTAGGACATTTACACTAATGTTTTCTTCTTCTAACATTCACCTAACCGTAATTAAAAAAAAAATATGGCTCAGCATTCTAATATTATCAAAATGGAAAAAAATCAGTAATTTTTTTTGTTGTAATCTCTCTCATCTAAGGGCAGAATCACATTGACAGTAAAATGCTCACCGTATTTCGTTAATTTACGCATTTTCATTGCAATTTTTACGCAAAATCTCGATTACCGTATTACCTTATCTCATACTCGGTGGCACTGGGTGAAAATAATATAGGAAAATTGAAGAAATAAAACGAAAATTCGATAAACGGTGAGCAAAGAAAACTGTACAGTTTTCTTTGCTCACCGTTTATCAAATTTCCGTTTTATTTCTTCAATTTCCTTATATTATTTTCACCCAGTGCCACCGAGTATTAGATAAGGTAATATGGTAATCGAGAATTTGCGTAAGAATTCCAATGAAAATGCGTAAATTAACGAAATACGGTTAGACTACGGCGAGCATTTTATTGTCAATGTGATTCTGTCCTAAAACTTCATACAATTATTTTTATAGAAATTGATTTTTGAACACTTCTTCAGTTTTTTTTTTTCCTAGAAGACGAATTGACGGCATTTCTCTGTACCACAGAGGCATCTTCCGAGTTGTTTACCCTCCCCGGAAACTCCTTTGATGTAGTCAAAGCTGAGTTCTTCCCCAGCTGCGATGCGTCTCAGGGCAAAGAGGCACAAATGAGGGATATTTGGATCCAGACAATCCACGTATACGGCCCAGACACCGCAATTTGGATCACAAGAGTGATTGATGAAGTGCGTAGCATTGCCATATTCAATGGCATCCACCGAATAGGGTTGATCGGCTCCATTGAAGTCCAAATCGAAGAGATAAGTAACACCCCTTTCATCATACAACTGCCCACGGGTTTCAGCTTCATCATGGGTAATAATCTCTCCCACATATTCCCCAATAAATTGTCCCGGATAGATTGTTTCCAGTGTCCTGACACCCCAACCGCGTCCGTTATCAGTTTTGAAGATGCACAGGCGGAATTTTCTGCCATTCTGTGCCACACGATTTGGGCATTCTTCGCCACATTTGCATCTTCGGTTGCATTCGTAGATTGGAGTCCCTTCGGGCAGTCTGAGGCGTTTTTTGGTGTAGGCAAACAGCGAGGATCCGGACATCTTGCCACAGCACTGTGTTCGTCCATTGCATCCATCCTCACATTCGCATCCAATTAGAGGATCATCCGGGATATCGATATTGGCACCGGCAAAACTCTTGTTGATATAGTGAAAATTTGTCGGTGGCATCTCCAGATCCACTTCATTGACCACCATAATTCCCCCAAACTTGTCAATTCGATTGAGTTCTGCTTCCCATTCTCCCAGCGCCTTTAGTTGCTCCTGACGATCCCTATGGAGCTTTCTCAGTTCCAGCTGCTTCCTAGCTGTACTTTGCATATGCCTTGTCAACTTGGCATTCCTCGTACCGGTAATCCGATGAAGTGCCAAGAGGAGAAGGTAGCTATCCAGTAGAAATCCATCGTATTTTGACAGTTTAACCATCATTGTATCATTCACTTTTGTACGTGTCTTTGGATCTTCCAAACCTTCCAGTTCATCAGTACTCGTCTCAATCTCCCTCATAATCTCCTCAATTGTCTCCTTATTCTCCGCCAATTCATGCTCCAGCCATTCTTCAAACACCGCACAAGATTTCACATGTTCAAGTGGCTCCCATGTATTCTTCTTCTCACTGTACCCAACCCATTTAACATTGAACACTGGGCTCTTGCCAATAGCATTTATCTCCCTTATCGCTTCCACCGTATACGATGACTTTCTGGCATTGATTTCCTTAAGTACACCACGGTGTGCTTTTGAAACAACGGAATATGGGGAGGAATTGCTACTGTTGTACCTCACCCTTTTGGCTGATGATGAACTACTACTTACACTGCTCGATCTGCGTCTCTTGGCATGTTGTCGCCCATTCAAGCATTCTGGGTAATTTTCCTTAAGGAAAGCCCGCAATTTCTGTGATGATGTGGTCAATTCTTTGATCGTATCATTGGATATGCGCTCTGTAAACACAAACAAGTCGCGGAATTATTTATTTGTGCTTTTTTCATCACACAAAACTAAAAAAAAATTCAGAGGTTTTCTAATCTAGCCACTAGAGAATCTTTTGTTTCACAAATTGGGCAATGTTTTCAGCACACAAAAATTAAATAAATAAAAAATACAGAAAATACAAAAAAAGAAAGAAAGAAAAAATAAAACTGTGTGAGATAGGCCCTTGTCCAAACAAAAGTCCTTTAGTGGCCAAATTCCTCTTACTTTTTTTTTTAATTCCAACGACTAAAATTTGTGCCACAATTTGCGCGTTAGATTCCCCAAGAAGTGTCCAAAAATTTCTCAATTTAATTTTCAGTTGCTTTTTTTTTAAATTAGTCAGAAGAAATATTCAGCAATAGATCTAGTCTAGATAAGTTCCTAAACCTTAATTATTCAACACATTTTCTGTATATCAATTCAAAATTGTCCACTTAATGGCCACTCTTTCCCACTTTTGGCAACTGCTCAGTAAACCATCAACCACCTTTAAATTTCATTAAATTTTGACCAGCAGCAAATAAAAAATAGTGTATGAACGTCCTGAAGGAATTGAGTAGGGAGAAGTGGGGCTACTTTGAGCTGTGGGGCTAGATTGTTATACGACTTTTTCGTCTATTTCTAAATGAAGCTGGTCCTTACAATTATTTTATTTAGATACACAATTATTTTGTCTATCCTAATTACGGGGGGGTATACACAGTAACTAGTCGATTTATTAATTCGTTAATAAATAAGAAAACCTATGCACAGTAACCAGCTTACTTATTTATAAATAAGTTTCTTATTAAAATGGCCGTTGAAAACTTAATTTTAAATTAATAAGTGTTCCTATGCACAGTACTTAACATTTTATTAACTAATAAAATTTTTGATTTATAAACTTATAACTTTTGTAAGGCTCGTACTTTGTAGTCTACTTTTTCCCTTTCGTCATCATTCACAGTAAGGAAATCTCAAAATTTCAAATTAGAAATGATCCTAGATTACCGCACATTGTACCCCAATCAAAAAGTCGCAGAATAGAATTTTAGAACATTTCTATTAGTTGGATTCTCCGAGAAAGGAACTGATTCTTAAGGTTGTTTCTCTTCTCGGTTCTCACGAGTAGAACATTCTGGTTAGCTCACTACCTACGACGCATTACGATCTTCCCCGCCACTTTAGAAAGGTTTTCAGAGTCTATTCTGACACGTTCCCCGACTAGATCTTGAATTTACTTCACCAAACTTCGTCTAGGTCTAGTCCAAAAAAAAATTTTACACTGTTCCAAAAGTAATAATTTCTCATATTTTAAACTGAATACTCGGATTTCTTTGACAAAAATTTAAACACTGAAAAATATTTCTTGTTCTAAAACTGACTACCTGCCATGACGCTAATCACGCTAATTGTTTCGAAGGCTGACGTCTTCAGAAACTTATAAGGTAAAGTACCCTTTATTCGACCGGTTCCTCTATTCGACCGGTAGATTTATTTATTCAATTTAATTATATTTGCTATAATATTTTGTGTATGATCTAACATTAATAGGTCAATTATTCTTTAAATAATACGAATCAGTGACAAATTCATAGAAATTGATGAAATTCACCATCAAATATTCAAAAATTTACCCACCGGTCGAATAGAGGAACCCGGTCGAGTAAGGGTACTTTACCTTACGAACTTCTGACCTAAGGTTTAGGTTTAGGGCCCAAATAGACTCAAGTTTATTTTCGAGAATATTTAACCTGTAAAATTTTTCAGCAAGGATTTATCCCAAATCTTTCATGCATTGAGAGCTTGAGATCACTGATTAGAGGTCCTTTGTACGAATTTCCTTCACCTGATTCTTTACTGCCTAATAATTACATGCTATATATTATATTTTTTAGGATAGACCTGAATCTATTTGGATCCTTATACGGGCTTTAGACCGAAAACCAAAATAGACACAGGCATCGAAAGGGAGCAGGCCGAAAAATAAGGGTTAGTGGCGTTATACTCAAGGATCAGCAAAAAATCTGGAGAATCAAGCTGAGCTTTTAAAAACCCGTGAGGTCTAATGCAATTTACGAGGATTAGCGACGGGTCCCGGTCATAATCCTGAACTCCAAAAACCCGAAAGCCAAAATCCCGAACGCTAAAATCCAGAAAGGCAAATCCCGAATGGGCCAAAATCCCGAAAGACAAAATCCCGAATTCTTAAAAGTGTCACAGCTACTCCCACGATTGTACCCGCGCTTGCTGGGGGCAGAGGGAAGTCTTCTGTGTCTTTGGAAATTATACTAAACATTTTCCTTCATATAATTTAATCCCTTTCAGGATTTTGAAAACTCGGGATTTGGCGTTCGGGATTTTGGCCTATTCGGGATTTTGGCTTTCGGGATTTTGGCTGCCACCCTTAGCGACATCCCTTTTTGGGAACTTATTAAGACTATTCTCTCTTTGATAATTTCGAATTTCCACTGAATTTGAATAACAATCTTCCTCAATAAATTAAACGAGAAAAGTAGTAGGTTTGCAACGGCTAAGGAAACGGTCAATGCTCATCAATCGAATAGGCGCACACCAAGCATTTCTTCATCAATTTAATACGAAAAATAATTTAATTTACCAGCTTATTTACCTCCGGTCTCCTTTTAACTGTGTCTTCTTCTAGGATAATTTATTGTATTATAATAAAAAATTAACTGTTCTGGATAAAGCGATCAAAAGTAGGATGCAAGTGAACTGTGGGTAGTCTACCCTGCGTCCCAAGAAATGTTCAAAATCTTTTTCTTATTTTAGTTTTGAGAATGATCGTCAAAGAATACTGATTTTTTGTTTATAATGCTTTTTGAGCCGTTTCGATTAAATAATTTAGTATGAATTTATCTCTGCTTTATGCCCTAGACACACTTACGACTTAAGCCGAGAGACGACTTAGTGGAAAATAATGGAAATGTAGCTTGAGCATTATTTATAATTACGCTAAGCCGTCTCTCGGCTAATCCTCAGGTCTGTCAATGCTCTTACGCTCGATTGACACAGGCTAAAAATTATGCTAAAATCGTCCCTAAAATGCTCTGTAATCATGACAAAGTCATATCTAAATCAGGGACAATACAAGCTACAGGATTTTTTTCTAAATATTTTCTGAAAAAGAGAAGTAAAATAACTCACCCAATTTGATTGTGATATTCCTCTCAAGTTCATTCTTGAACCGAACAGTCTGCACTCCTGAGATTGCCTTAACCACTGTCGATTTGCCATGGGCTACATGTCCAATTGTTCCAATATTAATTGTAGCCTGTCGGGAAATCACCTCCGGAGACAATGGAGTGAGTTTTGTGATGTCCTGCAAAGGAGCATACAAACAATGAGCCATAACCTCACTTTTCTCTCCGACTATTGCATCAGCATCATAGATTTTGCCCTGGCGACTGCACCCTCTATCCCAGACGTTTCTTCTGTCACCCCCTTTGGCATTTTCATTGGATTCCATGGGGTACTTTCACCCAAATTCATGAAAATGCCACGTGCAAAAAATGCCAACAACGCCTCGCAATGGAGGGAGAGTGCAGCCGACAAAATGATATGGAATTTTCCGGTAACTTACCAGTTGGGCTAAGTCCTGTTTATGCAGATTTGGCTGCCCCGTCGTTTGTCCTTCTGTTGTTGCCATCTTGATGGTATTTTGCACAGAATTAACACCAGAAATTGTTCACTTTTGCCGAGCGATATCACGAGAAAATCAACTCGAGTGGAGTGGGTACGAGAAAAATGGCTGATTGCCCGTCTTGCCCGTTGCGACATCTACTCCGAAACCTTTCCGGAACCCAGCTGGCGCGCGTTTCGCATTGTCTAGTGTCACGTCGGAATTCAAATTCAAAACTAACTGTAAAATTATTTTTATTGAAGTAATTTTCTTAGGGAGAAGTGGGGCACCTTTGAATTGTGGCACTTTTGAAATGGAACTTAGCTTTATCTTAATGTGAAATTTAAAAATTCTCTTTTTTTTAATTTTTCTCTGTTTTTTTCACTGACATCTGTCTGTTTTTTCCATGAGGTTTTTTATATTTTACTTTTTCTTCTATATAACAATTAATGTTTTCATTCTTATTACATTTTCTATACTTTATTCTTTAGTATTACCACCAGTGGTAACTTTATTGTTGTAAGGAGTCAATGACTCTATCTTTTTCTCTTGAAATTCTATTGTAAAGAGCTCTATAAGGGAAGAGCACCAGCGATCGGCAGTGTTCCTTGGATCGTCAGGTTAATACCGTATCGTTGCTCCAAATAAAATAAATTTTTAAAACTTATTAGCTACTTTTTACCATTTAACTCTCATAATAATGCACTGCAATAACCCAGATTTAATTTATAAAACCAATTTTCTGTGAGACACCTGATTTAATTCGTGACGATCCGAGGTACATAAGGCAAGTTTGCTATAACGCCTATTTTTTATTACTTTATTGTAATGATTTATAAATAAAATCCACAGATATAGTTAAATGGATAATTAATAGAGTAATTAGTATCAACAAAAATACCAAAAAGTATGTTGAGGCTTATATTTTCAACTAAATATGGAGCATCTCTCTAAACATTCCGATCCGTGGTGCTCTTCCCTTAGTTGGAATTATAATAAATGAGATAAAAAAAATTTGAAATTTAGCTTCGCAGTTGGTTTGTGAAGCTATATCGCTCCTTGGAAATTACAAGGGGCCAAATCACTTTTTGGCGATTTTAAGATTTTAATGCACTCAGACAGAGAATTTAATAAAATTTCAGATATGAGTCAATAAATTTCGTTATTAGAAATTTTTTTCAAAATTTTATTCTTTATGATTGCTTGCGCGGTTTTGTTTGAAGTGAAGGGGCACAAAATAGATTTATCGTTCAAATTTTTGTGAAACAAGGGACTAATTCAAGCAAGTTAATCCCGTGTTAACTCATAATCCCGAGCTAACTCATAAAAAACATTTTGAAAGATAAAAATATGTATGTTTCGATGTTTATTATAATGCTCATACAAATAGAAAAGAATTAAATTTTTTTATTAACATATTTAATTGAGATAATTATTTATACAAAGTTGAATCTTTCATGCTGTCTCCTGAAAAATGGCTCAGATTGAGTTGGCCCCTTGTAATTTCCAAGGAGCGATATTATTAGTTCAATTTTAAAAGACCCCATTTCAAAGGTGCCCACTTCCCGCGATGAAGTTTTTTCTACGATGCTTCAGGATCTCGAGCACGTTTCCGGATCATGTCAGCTTTTCTGCGTTTTTCCTTTTCTTGTCGCTTCTTTGTGATCTCTTTAAAGAACTCCACTCCTTCTCGCTCTTCTATTTGTCTCTGCATCATCCGAAGACCGTAGTAATTCATTCCAATCATATCCCTGAGCTCCTGGACAACTTCCTGGAGTTTTTTGATCATCTTCTTGATGTCACGGTAGAGAATTTGATTGGCTATAATTGGTTTTTGATGAATTCGAAAGAGGAAGAGGACTACTTTGCAGATGAGTTCTGTCTGATCCCTCCTCTTGTCAGCCAGGGTATAGATTTTCCGGATGATTTCGCAGACGGAAGTGAAGGGTAGTAGCAGGAGGGATTCTTCTAAATCGCTCGGGCGAATGTGGGCAAGTGTGACAAGGAGAAAATCTGAAGAGGTGGTGACTTCGAAGGCTTTCATGAGCGGATGCAGTTCCTTGTCCTCACCAGCATCAAATTGATTCCCGATCTCTAGACACTCGAGGATGGATTCGGCTCCTTTCTCAGCTCCGACGGTCTTTTTCGAGGGTAGTTTGAGCCCTGGCATTCCAGGAACTGTTGATTCATCTCCTGTAGCTAGGATTCTATTCTCAATCTCTTCTCTCTCTTCTTCTTGAGCATCTTCCAGAACAATGGGCTCATCTGTCTTCTCAAACAGTCTCACCACTCGATCTGTCCCAGTTGTGACCAGGAACATCCCATTTGGACTCACTGCCAGGGAATTTGCCTCTCCAACATGATTGGCCGGAAGTGTGGTAATTTTCTCAAATGTATCCGCATCCCATTCCTTGATTTTACCATCCTTACCACAAGAGAAGAACATATGAGTCTGAGGAATGAACTGGACTCCCAATATGGAGTCATCGTGAGCAAAAAGCGACTTATGGCAATCTCCAAAGTCCAATCCCCAAATTTTGACATTCCGATCTCCACTTCCCGTGACAATGAGGCTGGAGTCATGAGAAATATCCATGGAAGTGACGGGGAGTTTGTGGCCATATAGCGAAAGGTAGAACTTCAAAGAATCTCTGAAGAAAATCTTCACCGTGGAATCCAGCAAAGCGCAGGCAATGAATTTGTTATTCGGAGAAATCCTAACGCACATTATCACCTCATCGAGCTTCAGAGTATTCCTGTGCATGAGGGAGAGGACTTGGGATTTGCTATCAGGATCCTGGATCAACTCATAAGACCACATTTTAACGGTTTTGTCACCTCCTCCTGATATGCATCCCTTGAGATCAGGCATTGAGCAAATACTCCACAGATCCTTCTCATGAGCTGGAATTGTCTCCAAAATGACCCCCACCACAACATTGACAATCATCATCTCTCCGGTTTTCAGCCCAAGGATCACATGTCTATCTCCCGGAACGAAGAGAGTGCAGAGAATAGCTCCAGTTTCGACAGTTCGAATGCATTTCAGTGACTCCCTGTTCCAGACTTTCAGTGTATCGCCACTTCCTGTAGCTATGGCCAGGTTATCTGAGCTAAAAGCCACACTACGTACTTCTGTGTGGTGCCCAATCTGATTTAGGGAACGAATTTCCTGGGCTTCAGCATTTTTCTCCTTGACATTGAGAGAAAAAAGCTTGATGAAGTTACTTGCAGAAGTCACCACAATCCTCAGTTCATTATTAACTCCCAAGAGAATATCCAATCCTCGGATTTTACACTGAGTTTTGATACTGGGGAGCTTCTTAACCTCATCGAATAAACTCACATCCGATCTTTTGTCTCCATCAAGAGAAAGCTTCTTCATCCTTTTAGCAAGTCTTTTGGCTGCTTCTGCAGGCGTACAGAAGTAGAATAATTCCACCTGATTGTCTGTACCATGACAAGCCAAAATACTCCCTTCCTGATCACTCGCCAGAGCCACCGTTCGACCCTTTCCAGCCCGTGGAATTACTCCCAAGAGCTTCACTTGAATGGGATTCATTGCTTCACTCTCGAAAATTCCCAGATCTCCACTTGCTGATTCTTCAGGTGCATTTGGTGATACTCGGTAGACATTGAGAGTGGCTTCGGATGACCCACTGACGAGAAATCCTCCCCGCAGAATTCCCAGTGCCCAAACTTCCGTTGTATGATCAACCAAGGTTTTGAAGCAATTTTGCGTGTCGATATCCCAGAATTTGATCTGCATGTCCTTGGAACATGATACCACAATCCTCCCGTAGGCATCCAGGTAGTGGGCATCGGTAATGGGACCCCGATGGCCACTCAATCGACACAATCCGGCCTCAGCAACAACATCCAGAACTACGAGATCTGTATCCAATCCCCCTGTTAAGAGTTTCATCCCAGTTCCGTCATACCTCAGGCAACTGACTGCAGATTTGTGAACTACAAAAGATGAGACGGATTGTCGGGAATCCATCTCGAAGATTTGTACAGAACCATCGGCATAGCCCACAGAAATGTGGAGATTATCAGGGCTGGGACGTAAGACTGTGACTTCTTGTTTCTCATTCGTAATGTCCAGCACTTTCTCGCCAAGTCTGGAAAGATAATAGAAAGAAACTGGCAAAATGTTCTGACAAACGTAGCATAGAAAAGAGCGACTAGGGTAAAATTTGAAAAGGCGGACACTTAAGAAACAGCTCAAATTTATATGATTTTGTGTATTAAAATCGGCTTTCATTTTCTGGATTTGGCCTCTACACACTAAAGAAATTTATGTCCATGTTGAAGAAAATTCCCTACGCTTGTGTAGGAAAAACTCTTCAATATGGACATAAATTTCTCTAGTGTGTAGGTTTAGTGGCCATTAGTCTGTTCGACTTTCAGTGCTGTCCGACGTTCGGCGCTGCCCAATTTTACACACTCTCCTTCTTCTGAATATCACAACATAATCAACTTTAGGTCTATTTAAATGAAAAACAGTGGCACAGACATCCAAATTGTTTAAGAAAATGATGTGAATTGTGATTTTATGAAATTTTCTTGATCTAAAAAGTTTTGGAAGCATCGAACGCTTAAGTTCTTGATTTTCTCTTTGCCATTAACCCATTTTCATACTGAATTGCAATTTTTACTGATCAATCTTGATGCAGTCTGTAGCCTTTTCATAAGTACGATAAAATTCTACAAGGCCGTTTAGAACAAAAACAATTTTTCTGAAGAAATTATTATTTTTTTGTTATTTTAAACCTAATTCCCTAATTTAATTTAGGTTATTAAAAAAATTCTAGGCTATAATAAGTTATTATTTACGAACTGACTTCAATTTGTTACAAAGCTTCAAAAGCTCAAAAGTAAATGTTGGATTTTTTCTGTCTCTGCTCATAAGAATTAGGGATTAATAGAGGAAAGTTCCCATGCTTCGTACGTTCCCATTTATCGTAATGAATGATTTTTTTTCTACGTTTCTCAATAAATGGCACTCATCGCACCCATATTTTAAAAACTAAAGGAAAGTGCCCAGTTTTTAAAATAAATTGCTGAGTCATATTAATTCAGAAACATAGGAAAAAATTAGTCATTACGAAGCTTGGGATCATATGAAGCATGGATATTATCCCTGTAAAAGAATTCTTTCAGACAATTTATGGTTCAAAGTTGTCAATGGTTTAATACAAGATCGTCACAGAAAATCTTTTCATTTCTTTTAAAAACGCTAGTAGAACTCCCTAAATCCTTAAAAATTATATTGTATTGTATTTATTTGCCTTTTTGTGGCTTGACAATAACACCCCCCCCCCTCCCTAAGCGCCTAGCAAGTTGGCCTTTTTATATGGAGCTATTTGAAGCCAATTCCTAAATTGATCTCGGACTCAGCTCACAGTGCTCCGAGGAAAAAATTTATTTAAACAAAAATTTAGTACATTTTCACCGGCGTAAATTAACGAAATACGGTGAGCATTTTACTGTCAATGTGATTCTGCCCTAAATTTATTGCCAAATATTTCTTCTAGGGCACACTAGAAGATCTCCATTCCCTTCCCTATGACTTAGACTCTATTGCCTCGGTCTCCCCTATTCTACTGCGACGCTATTATGCACATTATGCAGAATATAATGTTTCTTGGGTAAGTTTGAATCCTAACCTCAAATCCCATATTAAAAGTTTTTCAGCTCCTCCTACGGCGACGCATCTGCCCTGTACCCCTTTGAATGTGACAAAAGAGGCATTGGGGCGGGGGCTCACGACTATATTGAAAGCCCCAGAGGGCTTGTAAGCAAGATATTGCTTTGTAACTCCCATCCTGCCGAGGAAGTCTCAAACACTGCTTTTTCGCGGTTTCACTTTGATACTTTTCACAATTTCCACTTATTACACAATCAGTAAGTTTAATCTTTGTGAAAATAAGTATTTTTCTACGTAATTATTGGGGAAAATCACCAAAAACAGAGAGCACATTACGGTATCAACAGAATCAAAAGTAAACACACTTTCCGAAGGTTTCGGAAAAACAACGTGCAGAAGTGAGGTTATGTGAGATCTCCGTGAAGTCTCCGGAAAAGGTGTCAGTGAAATCGTGCACCTGCAGCGGCACATTTTTTACTTGCAAATTTCTGCAAGATTGCATCATTTTCCAGTGAAAAGTGCTAGTGAATCAGTTTGCAACGGGACGTTGGCAAGTGATGAAATATGGAGCGTGTGCCGGAGAATATAAATTTCCCGCAGGAAGAGGAGAAAGTCCTCGAGTATTGGAAGAAAGAAAGGTGTTTTGAGAAGTGTCTGCAGCAGTCGAAGAAAAAACCCAAGTAAGAATTTTTTTTTGGAAAATTGAGGGATTTTTTTAAGGGATAGATATTTTTCCTAGATATACATTTTACGATGGTCCCCCATTTGCCACGGGATTGCCTCATTATGGGCACATTCTGGCGGGAACTATTAAAGATGTCGTGACACGTTACGCCCATCAGCAGGGCTACCACGTGGACAGGCGCTTTGGATGGGATTGCCATGGGTTGCCCATTGAGTATGAAATTGATAAGGCATTGGGTGTCAAGACACCTGAGGACATTGCCAAATTGGGGATTAAGAAGTACAATGATGAGTGCAGGAAGATTGTTATGAGGTATGCCAATGAATGGGAACAGATTATAGGGAGAATGGGAAGGTGGATAGACTTTAAGAATGACTACAAGACTCTCTATCCGACATACATGGAGAGTTTGTGGTGGGTGTTCAAGCAGTTGTACCAGAAGGGAATGGTGTACAAAGGGGTGAAGGTGATGCCTTATTCTACAGCTTGCACAACTCCTCTGTCGAATTTTGAGTCTGGTCAAAATTACAAGGAAGTTGTCGATCCAGCTGTTACGGTAACATTTCCCATTCTCGATGATCCCGACAATGCCATGATGATTGGCTGGACAACAACTCCATGGACATTGCCGTCGAATTTATCGCTGTGCGTCAATCCGGATTTGGATTACGTAAAAGTAAGAGAAGTGTCGTCAGGGAGGGTTATTATCCTAATGGAAGCTCGTCTTGAGGCTGTCTTCAAGACACCCAAGAGCTATGAGATCCTCGAGAGATTCCCTGGGAAAAAGCTAGAAGGCCTGAAATATCAGCCTCTCTTTGATTATTTCGTGAAGTACAAGGAAGTAGCTTTTAGGGTTCTCGTAGATTCCTACGTCACTGAGGAATCTGGTACGGGAGTTGTCCATCAAGCTCCGTACTTCGGAGAAGACGATTACAGGGTATGCTTGGCTAATAAGATAATAACGCGTGATCAGGAGATCATCTGCCCAGTAGATGCCAGTGGAAGATTCACCAGTGAAGTCAGGGACTTCCAAGGGCAACATGTCAAAGATGCAGATAAAAATATCATTGCCCTGCTCAAGAAGACCGGAAGATTGTATCATGCTGGCCAGACAAAGCATAGTTACCCGTTTTGCTGGAGATCAGACACTCCCTTGATCTACAAAGCTGTTCCCAGTTGGTTCATCCGGGTGGAGCACATGTCCGATCGTCTCCTAAACGCCAGTTCCCACACCTACTGGGTTCCGGACTTTGTCAAGGAGAAACGTTTCGGAAATTGGCTAAGAAGTGCTCGGGATTGGGCTGTGAGTCGCAACAGGTACTGGGGTACACCAATCCCAATTTGGCTCAATGATGATGGAGAAATTGTCGTCGTGGGCAGCATTGAGGAACTCTATCAAGAGTCAGGAGTTCGTGTGAGTGATCTCCATCGAGAAATTGTCGATGCCATTGAGATTCCTTCGAAGAAACCAGGAGGAAAGCCCCTAAGGCGCATTGACGAGGTCTTCGATTGTTGGTTTGAATCCGGATCTATGCCTTTTGCCCAGCTGCACTATCCCTTTGAGAATTCCGAAGACTTTGACATGAGATTCCCAGCGGATTTTATTGCCGAGGGAATTGATCAGACCCGTGGATGGTTCTACACGCTGCTCGTGATCTCAACAGCGCTCTTTGACAAGGCCCCATTCAAGAATTTGATTGCCAACGGATTGGTTTTGGCATCTGATGGCCAAAAGATGTCCAAGAGGAAGAAGAATTACCCAGATCCAATGGAAGTGGTGAATGTTTATGGAGCTGATGCTCTGAGGCTGTACTTGATCAATTCTCCAGTGGTCAGGGCGGAGAATTTGCGTTTCAAGGAAGAAGGGGTGCGTGATATTGTCAAGGATGTCTTCCTGCCATGGTACAACGCTTTCAGGTAAGAAAAACCTTTCTAAAAAATTATCACCTAATTGTAACCGTTACGATATTTCATATCTTAACGAAATAGGGTATTGTGGGGTAATTTAGAATAGGACCTTAACAGGAATTTTGAAATTTCGTCAATTTTTCACATGGGCAAAATGAAAAAGGAGACCACAAAGAAAAACTAGACTAAAACAGTTAGGTCCAATCCCAAATTACCCCATTGTGCCTTATGCCCTCGACACACTTACGACTTAACCCTTTAAGGACAATTGGGTCACCCGTGACCCAAAAATGAAATTCTTCCTACGACCTTCTAAAGCTGTATTTTGCTCCAAAAAGTTAGAAAAAATTATTTTTTATGACCCTCGATTTTTGACCTTCTCATCCTTAAAGGGTTAAGCCGAGAGACGGCTTAGTGGAAAATGATGGAAAAGTAGTTTAACCATTATTGCGAATATAATTGCGCTAAGCCGTCTCTCGGCTAATCCTCAAGTCTGTCGAGGCCCTTATATCATTTGAAATTGCTGAAACTGTGTTGCATCAGCTTAAAAGTTTAATATTGGGAAAACGGTAAGGGATTCTGACATGGGGTTTTAGGATTTCTTCTGATCTGTCTCCAGAAAAAATTATGTAACTGATTACGTAAATATTACTAACAAGTTTAAGTAATTCTCATAATAAATTGTTGCAATTATCAGAAGTTTGCTAATAGAATTTCATCACACAGACGGCAAGTAACAGATATGTTATAATTACTCATCATTTGGGAAGTTTACGTAATGGGAATTTAAAAAAAAACATCAGTAGGAGCCCAAATTAGAATAAAGACTTTTTTTTAAATATCTAAATCATATTTCAACCTATAACGAATAGTTCATCATAATTGTGAGTCAGAATACTTCGAAATAATACATGAGTACCGGAGAACCCTTTTAGAAGCTTCGCTAAAAAAAACTACCTGATAGGAAGGACTTTCAAATAAAATAGGATCAAATTTTAAAATTTTTCCGAGGTGCTAATAATAGAGAGGTTTTTCAGTATATTACCCATGAAAACCTTTTTTGCTTTTCTATTATTTTTAAAAAAAAATTTTTTTGCCTTGAAAACTTTATCGAAAGTTAAACATTACTGTAGTCATCGTAATCAAAATTTTATTCTAATTTATCTTCTAAGCTAATAAAAGAAACTTGGATATTTTTTAAATTATTCACATAACACAGAAAAAAATATTTTGTAAAAATGTTCGTAAATGTTTGTGAATTTCTATGGGGGAGTTACAAAGTGCTCGTGAATTGTATAACCCACAAACAAGCTCGTAAAAGTTTGTACTTTTTTTCACAAACATTGTTTGTAACATGTTCACTTGACGAAAATTTTTGTATTTTTACAAACATTTGTACTTTTACAAAATGTTCGATAGGAAAACAAACATTTATGAACAAATGACAAAATTTTACGAACATTTGTTGTATGTTTACGGACATTTACGAACAATGTTTGTGAAAAAAGTACAAACTTTTACGAACTTGTTTGTGGATTATACGATTCACGAATATTTTGTAAGTCCCCCATAGAAATTCACAAACATTTACGAACATTTTTACAAAATATTTTTTTTTACTGGGTCCAAATTCACAAACGTAACCAGACAAGTTTTTGACTGGGTACTGCGTTATATTTCATAAAGATAATATGGCTTCACTACTTAAAATAATTAGTGTATATGAGCTGAAAGTTCGCCTAAATGATTTCGTTGTTTAAACTTTGTTAAATAGGGCAAAAAAGTATTAAGAAGTATTTTGTATTCTTAAAATTTAATATTAATATTAATATTATAATAATATAAAATAAAAAATATCAACAATTATAATTTAAAATTAGCAGAAGTATAATTTATTTTATCTAAAAATTTTCGAAATTTTTTTTAAAAGAAACCATTAGACTTTCATTTTTTTTTTGTGGTCAGTAGAAAATTCAATTTTAGTTCGCTAAAAATTTGTATAATTTTATAACTAATTTCACCAAATTTTGTTATTAACTAACCAAATTAATTTTACTGGTGGTGCTTAAAAAGTATGAAAGTGTCTCGAATTAATACAAAATGGTGTGTTGTACGGGATAATTGGTTTTGGCCATGGCTAAATGTCCGATTAACCAGGAAATCGGCAAATCAAATAGACAATAACTAGTTGTAACAGGTTACGTTCGAGAATTTGTCCTCGGGAATCAAAGTTAATAAACCTAAAAAAATGTTGATTAATTGATTTATTTTTTATTGAGCCTAAAATAGCTTTTTTATATAAGAAGTTCTAGTTTATATTTATTTCATTTGGCTTCAATCTCCAGGTTGGGCTCCGAAAAAGATAAAATCGACGTCATCAATTTGAAGTCAATCAGTCGGTTCAAAATCTCTCAGTCAGAAATTCAATCAAAACACGTGCTATAATATTTGCTATCTCGTTGCATTCCCTGTTCGCGTTATCACCCTTGCTCATGCTGATGAATCGTTTCTCTCTTGCAATTCATTTCACTTTCTTTCAGCCTTAGTTTTTCTATTACATTTTTACTTTTCAGTTCATTTATTCTTTTGCGGTAATTTGTATTCAATGTCCACAAAATAATTCGGGGTCCCAACTTAAGGGAGGAGGGGGGCTATCAATTAGGACGCTAAAACATAGCTGTTTTTTCGTGATTTTTTGAGGAAAAGGAAACAACCATGATTTTCTAAATTTCTGGTATATATTATTTATACATTTTTACCGTGTTGCGGTGCGGTTTGTGATGCGCGAGGATGGGAAAAAGAATATATTGAAGAGGATTAAAATAATTATAATTGGACCAGTTTGGCTATGAACGGGAATGGGAGAAGTGGAGCAGGAAGTAAATGAGAAATAGAAATGAAGTAAATGAGTACTTTTGAGGTATCGCATAGCCTTGGGATGCTTTACTACCCTTTTCTCTTGTAATAATAGATTAGATTAGATTAGATTTCAGTTTATTTCCTGCCTTTTGGATCCAACGATCCCTTCTTAAGACTATATGTACAATTTTTACATTGAGTTGCGACCGCCTATAATACAGAGTTCTAGCTTACAATGTATTCAATAATAATAATAATAATAATAATAATAATAATAATAATATAATATAATAATAATAATAATAAATTATAATAATAATAATAACAATAACAATAATAATAATAAAACTTTTAAATCAGTAAAATTATAGCGATTCACGGAATTTTCAATCGTCATTCGCATCTGAGAAATATTTTTCAAACATTCATTTATTAAAATTTATTTATTTATTATTTTAAAATTGTTTGTAAATGCTTGTGAAATCCTATGGAGGACTTACGAAATGCTGGTGAATCATAAAACCCACAAACAATTTCGTAAAATTTTGCAGTTTTTTCAGAAGCATTGTTCGTAAAATGATCATTTGACGAACATTTTTTGTACTTTTACAAACATTTGTTCATAAGTTGTTCGTAAACACACAAAAAAAATGTTTCTAAAATTTTGTTATTTGTTCGTAAACTTTTGCCAGACAAACAAAAATTTACGAACAAATGACAAAATTTTACGAACATTTTTTTGTATGTTTACGAACATTTACGAACAAATGTTTTTAAAGTACAAAAAATGTTCATCAAATGATCATTTTACGAACAATGTTTGTGAAAAGAGTTCAAATTTTTGAGAACTTGTTTGTGAATTAGGGTAAGTGTGCCAAATTTGAGCATAGTTGCATGCAAGCGTCAAAGTTTCAAGTTTGAAATGTAATATTTTAAATACAAATTGATTTTTTTTATTCTTTCTTCTGAAATAGTGTTGCTTGGAACCTTGTAAAGAGTTTACCGTCTTTATTTACTCTAAAATCATTCTTAATACATTTTAAAATGAATAAAAATGTAGACATAGCTTTGGTGCCCTATTTCGGCAACCTTCATTCTCATATATAGTTCCTTGGCCTTCGGGAATTCTTCCAATATCTTTTTCACGTCATCTCGTTTGTCGAAGCTACATTTTTTGTTATTTTTTGCATTGTATAATCTCTAGAGTACGTAAGATCTAAAAATTCATGGAAATTCGAGGAACAAAAAAGGTGGCCGGAATTGCAAGCCATAGGATTTCACAAACATTTACGAACAATTTATAAAATATTTTTTCTGTGTAGTTGCTTAACGTAAATTTCAAGTTCACATTAAGAACTTCAATTGCTCAAACGAGACTTTGAAAAAACTTCTTTAGGTTTCTGTACCAGAATATTGAGAGGCTAAAGAAGGAAGATGGCATGGATTTCGTCTACGATAGTGCTTTGAAGCCCAACAATGTCATGGACATTTGGATTGTGTCATACAAGGAGAGTCTTCTGGAGTTTGTGTCTACAGAAATGAAAGCCTATCGGCTGTATACAGTCGTTCCGCGTCTGACAAAGTTCATTGACCAACTGACGAATTGGTATGTGAGGCTCAACAGGAGACGACTAAAGGGAGAGCTGGGAAAGGATGATTGCCTGATTTCTCTGAATACTCTCTATGACATCCTCGTGACAATGGTGAAGATGATGGCTCCATTCACGCCTTTCCTCACGGAATTTATGTACCAGAAACTGAAGGAATTGAGTCCAGAAGAGGCTGGAAATGAGAGTGTACACTACCAGATGATGCCTTCAGCCAAGAAGACACGCATTGATCGGAAGATTGAGAGGAGCGTGAGTAATATGCAGAGCGTGATTGAGTTGGGGAGGATCTTGCGTGATCGTAAGACCATCCCAATCAAGTATCCACTTCCGGAGATCGTGGTGATTCATCAGAGTGAGGAATTTTTGGAGGATATTAAATCTCTGGAGGAATTCATTGTGAGTGAATTGAATGTCCGGAAGATGATTCTCAGCAGTGATCGGGAGAAGTATGGAGTGTCCATGAAAGCTGAGCCGGATTTCAAGGTACTTGGACAGAGACTTAAGACGGATTTCAAGGAAGTCACTCAAGCCATTCGTCAATTGACCGATGAGGATATTCAGGATGGGATCAAGAAGACCTACTTTGAGATTCTCAGTTATCGCATTGAAGTGGACGAATTGAGATTCCTCGTTCAAGTGGCTGAGAATCGTGATCAGGAACAAAAGTATGAGGCTCAGACGGATAATAATGTCCTCATTCTTCTGGACACAAATCCCAGTGCTGAACTTGTTGAAGAGGGTCTGGCCAGGGAGATAATCAACCGGGTGCAAAAGTTGAAGAAGAAGGCTCATCTTGTCCAGACGGACCAGGTTTATGTCTATTACACCGTCGTCCGGGATCCCGAGGGCACGGTCGAAAAAGTGGCCAGGGAGCATAAGAATTTCATTGAGCAGGCCATCAAGAGTAAGTTTACTGTGGATGATCTCAAGTCTCCGAACCAATTTCCTGAAATCATTTCCGAGAGCTCGGACATCAAAGGGGCTCAGCTGATGCTGAGGATTGTCAATCCGCATGGAAAAGTCCAGGCCCCAAGTGCCAAAGTTCAATTGGTTGGTTTTCGATCTCGCTATGGACCACCCCGTGATTCTGCTACCATCTTTCTCCAGAATTCCCGCCACGAGACCATAACACAGGAACAACTCAGGGAGGAAATTGCCATGCTTTTTGGCATCTACGGACTCCCGTTCAAGATTCGCCTGGAGGGTAAGGAACTGAAGGACCCTTTGGCGGCCAGTGGTAAGATTCTCAGTGTTGAAAAATGAAAAGAAAAAATGAATTTCATGCTCGAAAAAATTAATTTAATTGATGAATTACACAATTGAATATTTGAAATGCAAAAAAGGTGGTTTTTATGAGTTCCCGGGGGAGGTTTTCTGCTGCAGTGTCCTTTGCGCAACGTCGGTTTACAGGGTGACCAGACAGGTACAGTAACAGGATAGCATAGTTCTTTATAAGAATTTTTACAAGTTTTACTTCGTCTTTTTTAATATTGTTTTGGACAATACCAATATTTTTTATTAAGAAATTTAAAAAATGAGGCTATAAATATTTTGTCAGAAGAATTAAAATGCCCAGTCTGGATTCAATTCGTATACTTAATTTCGGAAAATTTTCAGTGATCAAACCCTAGTGACTTGCATAATAGCTTTGTCTTTTTAATAATTGTACTCTCATTTTTATTGTTAACTAAAGAAAACCTTTAAAATTAATTTAAATGAGTGGTTATCAGTTTTGTATCTTCGTAATTTGAGTGAAGTAGATTTAAGATTTATCCTTAGTCTTTTTATTTATAAAGAACAGGACAAGTATTTGAAAGCTTTCCAGTAATTCAAGGAAGATTAAGTTATTTACAATGTATTTTAAGGTGGCTAGAAAATGATTAATAGCGTAAATTCGAAAAATAGAACAAAAACTACTGAAAACATCCATCAAATTCTCTATTCCTTTTTGCTTTTTATGATAGCTACAGAGAAATTTAGGCCGTACAAGATTTCTTGCTGTGGATCACTCCTTTTCAGCTGCAAAGAATTTGCGATGAATGAAACAGAATTGAATGGATTAACTGTGCTACCACATTAAATTTTTTCAATTTATAAATTCAAATTAATTTTTCAGATTATTTGCTGCTATGCGTTATTTTGCGTAAAAAATCAGTTGAATTGATTGATTTTCAGTAATTATTGCAACAAATATTTGGTCCGCAAAAACACTTTTAAATATGTTGAAATAGCGTAATTGTGGTTGCTCAAATTAACATGTTGAAATTGCTTATTAATTTCAATTTTATAAAGATTCCCCAGATTTAATAAAGATTGACTAGTTCATTTTTACAAGCCTTTCTTGTGGACAGATTTGCACCATCAAGAAAATTTTGCAAATTCTTGAAAAGGTGATAATCGCTTGCTCCCAGATCTGGACTATACGGCGCGTGTGATAGAACCTCTCATCCAAGTTCTTGGAGATTCTATAGCGTCGTTATTCCAATCCTACCAAACACACAGCAAAACCTTTTTTCTCTTCAAGCGACTTTGTCCCGAAATACCCAATTTTCCCGAAATATACCATTCTTACATCTTTACATTTCTACTATAAAAGATGATGCATTTTTTGTTTAATTTTTTCTGTAAGAATTTTATTCTGGATATGCCCAACGCACAATAACTTTTGTTTGTAAACGTGTTTTCAAAATTTCCTGTGAGAGAGAGTGAGATGATTAGATTTCTGTTTTATTCATTCTCATTGAAATGTCAAAACTATGTTTACAAAACAAAGATTATTGTGCGTTAAGTATAAAATAAAGAACATAAATATTTATATCAACAAAGAAAATAATAATTTGAGAAGTGGTTAAACTGTTTGAAACTTAAAAGTGCTAAATAGTACCCTGAAATATCACACGTTACCCTACTTGGCCTTTTTATCTTTGGTATAGTAATACCTACTGAAGAACATATCAAATTTTCTCTTGTTTTACATTCATTTTAGAAAGCTGTAACATACAACTGGCTTTACCAAACGGAAAATTGTCAAAAAACTTTTTGAAGAGTGTTGTCATCTTCCAAACACCGTTTAATATGACCCGATGCGATTTATTATCGTGAGATATTGTTCACTAAGGAATTATGGCGAAAAGGTCTTAACTCTTTCGCGTCATTAGGGTCATATATGACCCGAGGAAAAACAATTTCTTTTGACTATTTACATTAATTGAAATCTATCGGTTTGTGCACGACATCATAATAGAAGGATGTAAGATTCTTGGCTAATTTTCTCAAGACTCCAGATATTCAGGAAAAGAAAATATTTGAGATCAAAAATCACGAATTTCGAACTTTGTGAAATGACTTTTCTTTTTCAAAATTTTTTATATTAATTTATTTTTTTCAGCAAAAAGTTCTTTAGAAACACAAAATAGAATATCCAAAGATTGTATATTGCATATTTTGATATAATAAATTACTCTCAATTTTTCCAGAAAAGCGTGTAGAATTTTCCGGGTCATATATGACCCTATCGTCGGCAAGGGTAACAGTGTTTTCGTCCCAAACCTATAGCGAAATGTAGTTGGGACATTGTTTTTCTTTGTGAAATGTAGGTGGGACGTCTTTCTCCTGGGCATTTCATCTTATATCTGATGAAGTATAACATATTTTGCAATATTTTAGAGTATTCTGCAAGCGTCTCATATTGTGCAATTGTATTGTGTGTGAATAAATATGTGGATAAGTTTATTTTTGCCAAATACCACTCAAAATATTGTGACAGTGACTGTTCAAGGGATTACCAGGAAGATTCCTTGAACATCAGGAGTACAGTGTTCATCAAGACAATCCAGTTTGCCATGGTTTTGGCCAAATTAGTAACTTCAAGCAAAAAAAAACTATTAAAAAGCCCGTGATATAGATTTTGAAAATGGTAAATACACTTCCCTTGAGGACAACAGGGTCATATATGACCCGGGGTTTTTCCGAGTTTTCACACAATGGAAATTTTTTTTCCTCTCTGAACTATTATATTTGATCATAAAGCATTAGGAAAAACTCAATTTTGCATGAATTCATCTGCTGAATAAAAGTGGGACGCGAAAGAGTTAAGACTTTTTAATTGACCTAATAAAATATTCTACATTTTTGATAAAATATATAGAATGAAAAATTCGCTGGAACTCAATTTAAACCATGTTATGGATGTCAATATTCTTCCAAACCTTTTAATTTCCTTATTAACATTGATTGGGCTACATTGATATATGATTTTTCTAAATGAAGCTGGTCTTTAAAATTATTTTATTTAGACCCACAATTGCTATGTCTATCCATATTACATCATGTTAGAACCCAGTTTCCTTTAGAAATATGCGAAAAATTGTATAACAATGTAGCCCCATAGCTCAAAATAATCCCACCTCTCCCTATTTCAAAATTTGATGTTTTCTGAACAAATTTACTAAAATATTTATCAAATTGTTGTATCCTAAATTTATTTTACAAAAATATACTAGTAAAATTACATTTTCGAAAAGAACTTTATTATACTTACGAGCTGTAATAAAAAATCAAGAGAGCGTTCCTCCGCAGAAATAAATTGCTGTCCTGACGGGAGAAATGTGTTAGGTCACCCCGTCTCGGAAAAATCAATAACTGCCCTCTCATCTCTTGCGAGAGTGAGAGTTCAACCAACTAATTTATCAGAAGTGAATTTTCTGGTGATGCTCAACTGACTTCCTGTGATTCTTGTCTCCAATTTGAGTGTGTGAAAAATGTCAGAGTATCCGGAAAATATTCCCGAAGGGGATGATCTATCCACGGAGTCCGTTGAGGTGCTGAGGGAGCGCCTCAGCACCATGAAACAGATCATGTCGGACCGAAAGGCTAATCAATCGAAGAATTCTCGCGATGATTTCTGGACGCAGCCCCAAAGGGTGAGTCCATTTGGCTTTTTGCTCTTCCAGCGTCTGATTCCCTGAAATAATTTCAAGAGTAATTTTTGCAGATGGGTTCCAGCATAATCGATGGGACTTTTCTCAGCGTGGCTTTCGGTGGGGCTCTCTGTGTGATTGTCTCAGTCTCCGTATACGCCTTCTACAACCTCTACCATGCAATCCTCAAGAAATTCCCCTCACATCACACTGAGCTGTAAGGAATTGTCCAGGACGACAGACACCAGAGCTCGAGCAAAGAAAAAAACCTCGTTATTTTTGTGGTTTTCAACCGACTGTGTGTATTTTCCTCAATACAGTTTTCTTTCTTGTGATTATAGTTAATTTTACAAATAAATATGTTTCCTTGATTGGATTACCATAAAGAGTCAATATTTACACAGAAAAAAAATAATAAGACATCCTCACCGACGCACAAAAAAAAACAATACTTTATCCAGAAACAGATCTCAATCACATTTAGATTAACTATTTTATCATCGCATACTCAATACACTTTATTCCT
The DNA here is from genome assembly GCF_024763615.1 of Phlebotomus papatasi. NCBI lineage: Eukaryota > Metazoa > Arthropoda > Insecta > Diptera > Psychodidae > Phlebotomus > Phlebotomus papatasi. Next base: position 95,211,202 of record NC_077222.1, on the reverse strand, counting down.
TATTTTATTTTTAATAAAACTGCATAGAAAGTTGTTCAATAATTTTTTTTAGAGATTTTCCTCTATCGCATCAAATATTCTGATCGCATTTGAATTCTTTACAAATCTTTTCGTTTCATTTTTTTATTAATTGTAATTTTTGGGAAAAATCCCTTTAATAAACCTACTAGTATATTATCTTATCAATTGTAAATTGTAAAAAGTTCCTACTATAATCCTAAGGACAATTTCACTGATGTTTCATTTTTATTCCTCAGCCGCAAAAAAAAAATCCTTCGTGTAAAGAGACGTTTTAAGGCAAAATTTAGTTTCACGTTTCTTTTTTTTTTTAGATAAATTCGACAAAGTTTGCTGGAAATTGACCTGTGCGATTTTTGCTCTCGCCAAAGAGCCACTCGGAATTTATTTCGCGAAGAACGTTGATTATTTCACCTTCCTGCAAATACAAAAAAATAACAGAATGAAGAAAAAGGTGGTAGAAATAATTTCATTTATCGCTGTGAGAAGTATTTGCCTTCTTCAAAATCAATAACCGTGTGCTAATGGCCATTTTATTGGATGTTCTTTTTGTTAAATTCAATAGTATTGGTTGTATTGCACTGAGAAGAACTTCATATATATTAATTGCAAAGGACACATTTGATTTAGATCAGGAAAATTTCATGAAATCAAAATTCACATCTCTTTCTATCCCAAAATGAATTGGACTAAATTTTGCATTCAAAATTAATTGAACTAAATTAAATTTCAAGGGCCCATCAAGCCTAATAAAAAGTGAAGCTATTTTTCATTTTTCCTTGTAAAAATTTTGCAGATATTGCATCGTGACTTAAACAAATTTGCTCGTAGTTCTTGTATTATTTCGGCGAACATTATGAAATATGTATTTTTAGATAGCTTTTAATGCACGATTTCGAAATATATCAGACTGATAAGTCAATTTTCTTTAGGAAAAAACTTGCCAATAGTCTTCAGTTCCTCTATGAAAAAACGTATGGAAAAATGAAATGTCGATAGGCCCCTGTTAAATTTATTGTGATGTTAAAAAAAAGAAGAAGAAGAGTGCAAGAGAGGGGGATAGTAATTTTCAGCACCTTTGAGAACGAAAGAGACGTGAATTTTGATTTCATGAACTTTTCTTGATCTACAAGGTGACGCTACAACAAAGGGTCTTTAATGGATTTAAACTTAAAGTTTAGCATACTACAGATAAAATGAAAACACTTTATTTTCCCTTTGCCTAAACTTGCATGAACATTTAATTAATTTTATATTTATAAATTGGGTTAGGGGAAAGTACTCTTCCTTCGAACGTTCATGCCTTCGAATAACGTGAATTTTCTTTTATTTTTCCTAAGAGACCTACACAATTATCACGTAATTAACAATAATTGATGATTGGCTAGGTAATTTTTAATAAAAATGTGTAAGTATTCTAGAAAAATTAAAGAAAATTCACATTATTCGAAGGCATGAACGTTCGAAGGGAGAGTACTTTCCCCTACATATTACACATTTATAAATCGGGTTATTAATCAAATTTTATTTTTTAAGCCTCCGGTACACTTTTTAGATTAGGAAAATTTAATGAAATCAAAATTAACATCTCTTCCTTTCTTACACCTTTTGCATATGTCTATCTCCATCTTTTCAACTCCAAGTTTGATTGAGCTAAATTGCATTTGTTCCGACGTTTAAAAGAAGAAGAAGAGTGCGAAAAAGTGAGACAGACATATGCAAAAGGTTTGAGATAGAAAGGGATACGAAATTCGACTTCATGAAATTTTCCCGATCTAAAAGGTGTGCCGGAGCCATTATTACCAAAATTCAACTTTTTATTTAAGTCACTTAAGCAGATGGTTCTAAAGAGTCAACATCTAAATCTTAAAAAAAAAATTGAATATCAGAAGATCGGTTTTGAGTCTGCACGATTTTAAATAATTAAATACTTAGAGAGTAGCCTAGCAATCCTAGCAATAAGCAGATATCCCGCCTCACAATGCACGCTATTTGTGTGGAGTAATATACACTTATGATAGTTTCACGCATGACGTGCATGACAGGGTTTAACTCTTTCGTCTCCTTTGGGACACTGGGTACCCATGGAAACAACAATTTTTTTTAGACGATCTAGAATCGATAATAATCCGATTCTTCTGGATAATTACAAACTATAAGGATGCCCAAATCTAGGATACTTTTTGCAGGATCCTAATTAACTCCTGAGCTAAGATATTCTTGGTCAAAAATCGTAAATTTTCGATTTTCTGCTTCCTTGGAGATATTGTGACTTTTTTGATATTTCTAGACCAGAATAAGGAAAAACCTCTCGGGGTCAATAAATATGACAACTAACAATTACAGATTACATAAATTCGAAAAACAATTTTTTCTTAAATTTTCAAAAAAAAACTTGTTCAAACTTTATGGGTTATCACTTCACTATTCTCTACTTATAACACGACGTCACAGAATTCTTTTTTTATATAAACACTGTGCTGTGATATATAACCAAGAATTACACTCTATTGAATTTTGCAAAACTTCAGTGAAAAATATTCCATCTTTTCAGACATAGCTGTCTGGAAAGTCTGGTATGTAGAAAAATCTACAGAAAATCGGCAAAATATCTACAGAAATTCGTCAGAGTGTACACCAGGATTCGTCAGAAAATCTGCAAAAATTTCTGACGAATTTTGTCCCAAGCCCAAAAAAAATTCGTAGGAATATATACCGATTTATCGGCAGATTTTCAGCAGAAGTGTAGATATTTTCTGCAGAAATCTGAAAGATATCTGACGAAATTATTGGACGGGTTGCTTTCAAGAAAGTTTTTCCTATTCTTCCTGATTTTGGTGAATTCTGATTGTCGATAAAGTGTTTTTTTGGCTCTTGAGAAAGCTTAATGTGTCTGCAATAACATCGTGATGAGAGAAATGTGTGTTAAAGTGTTATTGTGTGAAATATTTTGAGGAATCTGTTGGCAAGCAGGAGCTGAGTGTCCTTTTTAGCACTTCCTGGACATTCCACAAGATACTGGTCAATAATTCTTCTTGGTTTAGTGATCAACATTGTAAAGGAGTCATTTGACACGCAAAAATAATTCACAAAATTGATATTATTGGCTTTGGGAAAATTGAAGTTTGTATCCTTTGCGTTCTTTTGGGGACGAGAGTACCCTTGAGTTTTCCAATTTCCCAGAAGAGGAAAAAAATCTTTCTCTGTAAAAGTATCATATTTGACCACTAAGAGTTACAGTAAAGTGAGTTTTACTAAAATTCGTTCGCTGGATATGTTGTGGTCCGGAAAGAGTTAACCAAAATGTTCTAGGGTCGGAGGAACGTCTGTTCGACAGGGAACCCCTATTGACACTTTTGTTAAAATGTTGAAAATTATTTAATGTATCTAGTAAAATATAAGTAATATAACGTTTTTTCTGTAATAATACCTTTTATTATAAACAAAAATGTGTAAATTTCATATCCCAAATGGTACAGAGTAGGGTGTCAATAGGTGCTGACACGATTTCTTAAAGTGTCAATAGACGTTCCTTTCACCCTATATAGAAATTATTTGAAAATCGCTCAATATTGTTATGTTTGGTACCTTTTTAAAATCAGGTACACCATGTAACCTACTGGCTTACAGTTCAGTGCGTTACATTTCTGTGAGTTTACGAACAAATTTTTGTAAAAAAATGTGCGTTAAATGTTGCGATCAATGTTTTTGAAAAATTTACAAACTTTTATGAACTTTTTAGTGGCTTCTATTATTTATATACGTGCATTTGGTAAATACCTTAGGACAATTCACGAATATTTATAAACAATTTTGCAAAACTTTTAAGTTTAAGGGCAGAATCACATTGACAATAAAATTCTCGCCCTAGCCTCACCGTATTTCGTTAATTTACGCATTTCCATTGCAATTTTTACGGAAATTCTCGATTACCGTATTACCTTATCTCATACTCGGTGGCACTATGTGAAAAAAAATATAAGAAAATGGAAGAAATAAAACGAAAATGCGGTAAATGGTGAGCAAAAAAACTGTATGATTATTTTTTCTTAGTTTTTTTGCTCACTGTTTATCGAATTTTGGTTTTATTTCTTCAATTTTTTTAATATTATTTTCACCCAGTGCCACCGAGTATGAGATAAGGTAATACGGTAATGGAAAATTTGCGTAATAATTGCAATGAAAATGCGTAAATTAACGAAATACGATGAGGCTACTGCGAACATTTTATTGTCAATGTGATTCTGCCCTAACTTTATGTCCATCCAACCCACAATAAATTTTGTTTTGTAAATATGTTTTTGACATTTCAATGAGAGTGAATGAAACAGAGAACTAGTCATCTCGCTCTCTCTCATAGGAAATTTTGAAAACATGTTTACAAACAAGTTATTGTGTGTTGGTCATTACTCTATTTGCGATATGTTTCTGGATTTTTTTTCAACTTAAAAGGAATAAATGACGTTTTTTCCTTTAAAATAATCTTTTATCTATTTTATGTGATCACAAATTTACTGCCTTCGCATAAAACACTTGTATAACATTGTTTTTATGACGTGTGAGTGGTAATAAGACTGAAATCAAACCTCATAATAAATTGTCATAAATTAAATACAGTTCAAAATTAATGTTCATGAAGTTTACGCAATTGCTAAAATTCATAATTTCAGTGATTTTATTTTCACTAACTCATATTTTTTTCTTTACCTCTAAAAGGTAATTTAAGCTGTAAAATTGTCTGCAAAGCATGAAGGTTTCTTTTGGTTTTTTTTTTCTTTCTTCGGCCAAATAAGAAAAAAAATACAGTAATTAAAATGAAATTCCCATAATTCATATTTTAATTTGCAAAGTTAAATTGTATGCAATATAGAAAAGTATTTGCAATTGATATACTGCCGTTTTGCATCAGAAATCATCTTGTGTAGTTTTTTTTATAGCTTCAAACTCATGTTAATTTTTTTTTAGTATAGATATTTTAGCAGCTTAAGCAGAATTTGCAAGACGTTATCTTGAAACTCTAAAATTGCATCACTCCGTGTAAATAATTAAATTATCTCGCCAATTAACACGTGATCTTCAAGTCAAACGATCCGCTGAGGGAGAGCAAGAAACTCTAGAATGTTTCTCACTATCTGCAGAATTCTAGAGAAAAAGGTTTCAATGAAAATTCCCACCAACAAATTGTGAGGAGTTTATATGCTTTTGATAAAAATTCCACCCACAGAAAAATCTCTCTCATATCTTTTTTCAACCAAGCAAATGGTTTTCAATGGAAAAATTCACAATGAATAGAATAACTTTTTTTCCTCTCTCTGTTCGACCCATTTTTTTTAATATTCTTCTGCAAAATGTTATGCATTTGCTTTAAAAAAAAAAGAACTTTGCAGATTAACTCAAGTGTGACTCTGACACGCGCACCATGAATAATTAAATAACCATTTCGAACGGATATGTCATGAGAGGGCATCCTTGAAAATTCTCCACGGATCTAACTTCTGCAAAATACTTTTCTTATGCTAAATTTATGGACAAACAGACAAAATACTCACCCTTATTGTTAAATCCTCTTGCACTTCTGCCGTAAAATCATACAAAACTCGTGCCTTTCGTGCAGAACTTCTGACCGAAGTGGCAATTTGACTCTGAACCAGTCCATTTATGTGATGTTTCTGCTGCTTCTCATCCTTCAGTGGCACGCGAATTTCAATAAAATTTATCGGAAACATTCCTTCACAGCCCCTCTTATTCCTCCCATACATCCATTCGGCGTCAATTTGTCTCAGTAGATAAATTTTCTCATTTTCCTGCCGAGACAGAAACAATGCAAAAATTTTTTGATAAAAACTCTATTCTAGCCCTGAGGAAGTTGCATTCTTTTATCATTCTTATGAACTTTATAAATATTATCACAAAGTTCATTCGTGCGTTTGTCTCTTATCATGCAATTTCATTAAGTTACATTAAATAAATAAAAAAAAAAAGAAATATTTCCCAATCGGACGTCAATGAATATTTAAAAGCGATAAGAGTGTCTGTTGTGAGCGTAAAAATGTAATCAGTCAATTTGTATAGTAGACATTCCTATTAATTTTTTCTATTATTCATTGTTGCTCGTTGTTTTTTTCTTCTGCAGCCACCCACAATTCAATTACAAGATTGCCTGAGTAGTGGGCGTAGTTTATTTATAAAGCCTTTAATTGGTGAAGGGTTACTTGTACAAACAAGAAAAAAGGCAGAATATTAAGTTAATTTTAATTAATTAGTAGGGTTATTGATCGTAATCCAACTGGAAAATTGGTCTAAAAATGAAATTGATACTACCATTTATTCTAGTATTATACTTAATCGTATGTCGCCCGACATTCTATTAAAATATTATTCGATTGGTTATGGTCCAATCAATTAGACTAAGTATGATCTTCGAGAATATTAAGCCTGTAAAATTGGACAGTAACGATTTATCCTAAACTTGCCATACACAGAGTGTCAGAGATTTAAATCAAAACTAAGAAGGTCCTTCTGCCCCTCTCACATGGTTTGATTAGGGTAATGAGCAATTAAACTACAAACAAAGACATATAATATAGAAAGAGAAAACAAAAATTCAAGTCTCAACCTGACCCGGTCTGATAGAATCTAGCACCAAATCTGGCATGCAAGGGAAGGGAGTTGAACAGGACACAACTCCGTCGACAAAAAGGGTGAGCTCTGAGCACCGAAAGGCCTGCACCCTGGCCAAGGCCCCAGGAATCAGAAGTAAGACCAAGTAGCGTGGCCCTCTGATTTAATCAGACGAAATATAAATGAAACCGCTCTCTGACGAAGGAGTGATGGGAGATCACAGCAAACCAATATGTTATGGTGCCTAAAGATATAATCACAAGGACTCAGCCCACAAACATATTCAACGCAATTATTGAAGGTTTCCGTCAAGAAAAAAAGATTTCAGTACCATAAGTCATCACTGGGATGAGGAGCGACCTAACTAAGAGCAAGCGACGAGTATTGAATGGCGTGATTTCGAGAAATCGCCGAAGGGTACGGAGAGTGCAGTATATCCTCTGATTGATATGAGAGACGTGATCAGACCAAGTGAAAGATGAATTAAAATCTCACATAGGTTACAAGCCCGTTCAACAAGCGGCATATCTAAGAACTTTCTTAGATATTAAAATAGCCTGGGACTTCTTGGGATTTAAAGCCAGACTATTCAATGAAGCCAAATTCGCAACACAAAATAAATTGTTGTTCACCCGAGAGAATACCGTTCGAATGTCGGAATAAGGGCTCCAGCGGCAGAAATTTGCATATAATCTGCATAAATATGATAGGATAGGGGCTCATAATTTTGGACAGGGTACTTATAAACATCAATGTACTGAGTTTGAAGTGCGATATTTTCGATACTAATTGATTTTTTTTGCTACTCTCTTTTCAGAAGGGTTGTTTAGAAACTTGGCAAGGGTTTATCGTCTTTGTTTTAACTAAAATTAGTCTTAATATGTTTAAAAATGAATTGATATGTAGAGGTGAATTTGACTCGAATTTTGGACAACTTGCTTATTAATTTGGACAACATGGCTGTAAATTTGGACAGCTAATCCGCCTCAATAGGATGTCCATTGTTCTTCATTTGATGAACCAATCTTACCAAGTCCTCTTCCTGTTCATGTAAGGGAAACGTAGAATGTCATAGAAGCCCGGAAACTTTCCATATCATTCATTAAAATGAGTTGACTTCGGTACTTCAAGTACGTGCGGATTCGCTCATTCCCTGGCCTTCCCGGAGCCTTTCAAGGCATTTCTCGCTACATCTCTTTCGTAGAGATGATGCTCCTTTGCTTCTCCAGGCATTTATATTACCTAGTCATCACAAAAGCTAAAACTTCACGAAATTTTGAGCAAAAAAACCTGTACAAAATAAGGAGTATCACCTCACTGGTGAATTTCTGAGAAAATTTCCCATTTCACCAAATGAATGAATTTTCACCAAATCAATTTTAACTCAAATCATATTCAAAATTTTACGTATTTAGTATTAAAATCTTCCAAAAAGAACAAATATTGAGATAGAATTCATTATTCTTCAAATTAATCAATTTATAGTGTCCAATTTTATCCGCAAAGTGTCCAAATTTAGAAACTGTCCAAAATTATGAGCTCTTACCCTAATCGATGAGAGGTTTTTGCATAAATTTCCTTTACCTATATAGGGGGCAAGCAATGTCTAATATTACCTATAAGATACTTAGAATGTGACCTGCTTATGCAATCGACTGGTGTTGGATCTAGACCTACTAGACTGTCGCGAGCTCTCTGCACTACGTCCTACCACTTGTACGACTCATCACGAACTCACGTTCGTACCCACTGAGATCGTACGATCGACTACAGTAATACAGTCAGTTTACAACTAACTTCTCTTACAACTAATTTATCATATTGGGAGATCTGATATGCAGCTTAGCTCGATTAATGAGTTATCTCATACCGGTAATGGTAAGTCGGCGGCAGACGCAAAATTTTGGGAACTTTAATTTAGCAAATAAATAAATAATATAATAAAAAAATAACACTTGGTGCCACCTTAATTCCATTGTCTAGAAGAATACCAAAACGCTGAAGTGGGTTTTGCTTCCGAACTAAAGGAATCGAAAGGATAATCCGTATTAATTCCTTTCCATTAAATACTCAACTATAAATTATCAGAATCATTAGAATCTTACAGTTTAGGTAGAGAATTTTCTCATAGTTTCTTCCCTTGGAATAATTCTGTAATTTTAATTTTCTTTTTTTTTATTTCGTGTTCCTTAGTACTTTTAATTTAATCCTGTAGGATAGACAGTCTCTGCCGGTTTTTATTTGAAATTAATATCAACATTTTTGTCACGGGTTTCAGACTAAATGTGTAATCTCGTTCCTAAAGATTCCCATTTTATATTCACCAAGCGAAATCATTAAATCTTGAAAGTCTGAAGGATTAACTGCCTTTATTCTTCTATTCTTAGCCAAATTTTATTCAAGAATTCCGTTTGTTATAAAATTGCTTAAATAAGTTTGGTGAATACGTCATATTCTTCAAAATATCAATTCGATAGAACGAGGTCATGCTTCTCTTCAGACCACACGAATTGTGTTTCTTATTCTCATCTAAAATTCTTCTCTGTTCTAATTGCTTTGCAGCTGAGGGCCTCCCATAAATCACGACACGACAAACCATTTATAAGAATTCAATCTTCAAATCACGTTCTACGCGCGATTGCATTAATTAGAATGTCTACACTAAATTACAATATTAACCAAGAATTCAATCAATCTTCACAGTTTCCACGTTGGATTCTTTTTTCTATCAGCAAAATTCAATTACGAATTTTAATTTAATTTTAAAATTAAATTATTATTGCAATAAAGAGTATTGCTTATTAAATTAACCAATCATTTTGATTGTCTGGTCAAAAGTCAATTGACTGAGACATTTTTCTTTTATTACAATGTCCTTCAATATTTGGGCAAATTATCCCAAAAATTAACTTCATTTTTTATTTCTTTGGAAGCTCACTGAACTTCCCCGTAAAGAGAAAGAAATTATTATGTCTTAATTGTTCTTTTCTGAGAGAATGTATTTACTCAGCACTTGGGTCAAATGTTTTTTTTTATGTTGAAACAATTCATGTGATTTATGACCGTTGAAAATTATAAAGTTGCATAGAATGAAGAAAAACAAAATTGTACTTACTCTGAAATTCAAGTCACCCACTTCCTGCGTTTCAAATGTGTACAGGGCTATGCCGTAGCTCTCAGTTTCCTCAGAGTCATCGAGATAGATGGATGGAGGTGGTGGAGGCGGTGGACAGGTTGGCATGGGTGGCGATGGACATGGATCATCGAGACTATCTTCCTGATTCGTTTGGAAGACCTCCCTCAATTTCATAACACTGGCACTGGACTTATTATTTCCCGCTAGTCCACTGGGTTTGGGAGCAATGGCGGGTTTGATGATTGTTGGTGCTGTAATGGCTGGAGTTGGGGCCACGAGGGTCTTCCCATTGCAAAGGGGATCATCGAATTTTTTGCCTGAATGACTTGTTGTAGAACTATGGGTATAGAAGGAGGAAGATCCGGCCAAATAATTGGGTTTCTGTGCCACTGGAGGACGAATTTTCGGTCCGACATAGTTCTGACAAACAGGAGGTGAGGTGAATGGATCAATGGTGTCCCTCCAGGCATCCCTATTGCTCTGGAGAACATCAACTGCCGAGAAATCATCCTCAAAACCACTCTCAGCCTGCGAAGAGTGCCCATTGTTGGGTGAATAATTCGAATCGGAGCTGAAACTGTCCACACTGACGCAATCACTGTTGGATTTTTGGGTGAATGTCGGTGAACTTGGTGGTGAATTGAAGTCAATTAGTTGTACGTCAGTGCTACAAGTTGCTGATGAATGTTTATTCGTTGTTGACGGAGGTGGATGAATCTAAAAGGCCATTTCACAGACAACTCAATTTAGTCTAAATTACTCTTTTACGACCTACCCGTAAGATGTTTCATCTTAAGAAACTATTGATACTACTATTTAATGCATGAATTTTAAACTTTTTCTTTCTCTATTTTTTGAGTAAAAAATCGCAGAAAAAATTTAAAAATATAGTAAATATTTCTCCATCATGTGCAAAAGAGAGAATGTAAAAAACTGTCTTGGTTCATGAGTTATTTCATTTCAAAATTGCGACAAAATGCAATTTCTTCATTTTTGACTTCCGACTGAAGCCCCACTGCTGTTTGTTTTGAAAACTTCACAAGTTATAAAGAATTGTTGGCAATTTAAAGACCTTAAAGTTTTTTCTTTAATAAAAAAGAACAAACTCGGCTCAGTAGATTTAAGGCAATAAGCGCTCTAAAAAGAATTTTGAATAAAAAATGGGCTGAAATGGAAATTATTGCAGTGCGACTCCAGTAGTGTCAACTAGATAAATATTTTTGTTTCTCTATTTCGATATTTAACGATTTATATAAAAAAAGGGGTGGCAAAGCGTCCCGGCTTTGCAAAATGCTCGAACTCGTGACTTAGATGGTATACAGTAGACTCTCTCAAATTCGGGCATGTGGGACCGAAATGTCAGTCGAATTAGACAGAAATTCGGGCGACAAACTTTTTGAAATGCAACGATTTTTTATTCATGTGCATATAGATATTGAGTTTACACACTTATATAATAACGTAAATTGAATGAAAATCCCTCAATAATGCAAAATCACATCAAAACTAAGACAAACCATGCCAAATTTGAGCATATTTGATTCATTTGATAATCATAAGCAAACTTGAAAAATGACAACAAACTTTTTTCAAATGTAACCACTGCCCGAAAACTAGCCCGATCTTAAAAGAGCCTAATTAGCGAGAGTCTACTGTACCGTATGTTCCTCAAAGGTACTTTCGCATAATTTACCCTTTACCGGTTCTCAACCGATTTGAACCGATTCATAAATCATTCAAAAGATTCTCCAAAATTGTTTAAAAAGCAATTCTATTGATTTTCGGATAAAAAATTATTCATCGGCTATGAACCGGTTTATTACCGGTCCAGAACCGATAGAAACCGGTTCAGTTTTATAGGAAATTCCAAGACCTTTCCAACGAGCCCAAACATGATACTATTCGCTTGATAAATGCGCTCTCTAGAGTCTTTTTAATTTTTGACCTTGAAAAACCGTTATTAGGAATGATTCAACGGTATTGTCGTATATAGACGAAATGTTCACCTGGGTAATCTCTAAAACATATCCAAAGGCCTGAATTTATGGTAATATTATTTTTAAAGAAACATTTCACAAAATCTTACACGGAAATTTCTAATGGACTTATGGTACGACTTTTGGGAAGCATTTTTGGTCATCTTTTCTTTAACAAAGCTAACAGCTGTGCTTCAGAAGACCTTTTAGGGAATCTCTAAAGCTTTTCCCATCTGCCCCCAAAAATAATCAAATCCGGTCTAGCATTGAATTTTCGGTAAGTGTGGAAAGTCTTCTTGGTGTCTTTAGTAGACTTTTAGCTTATGAAACCTATCAATGTAATCAAGTTTAAGTATAAATATAAAACTTCTATAAATATAATTCTTGTTTATTCCTATTTCCACCAAAGAAAGCCCATTGGGATATATTTTAGACTATAGAGATTTTTTGTGGAAATGCTTTTTCCTTTATTGTATAATCTGAGATCTTAAAAACCGTTGTGGAAATTTATTAATAAAAAGCTTATAGAAAACTATTCCAAAGGGAGTTTCAAAGAAAAACTGAAGCTACTTTTGGTCTAATATTAAGTTTTTGTATAACTAATGAAATGTTTATTAGCTATCTGAATCACTTAAAATCATTAGAATCGGATTAAACGTAGACATGTCGACGGTCTTACGTTTCTTTTCGGACATTGTTTCCAATTCAGAAACGCAATTTCCCGCAAAAAATATCTACACAGGTCAATGAGAACGTTTTTTGTACATTTATCGAAATCCGTAAAAAATATCAAAATCGGTGAAGAAATGGATTAAAAAACAATTCCATAGTGATTTTTAGCTGAGATTCTTTACAATCTCAGCTTGTAAAATAAAACTTAAGCCCCCCGGCCCCCATGATCCGAGCTTAATAGGGGCCAAAAATGCAATTTTCAAATAGGCATATCTTCGGTACTAATCTAAAAATCAATAAATCGGTAAAGAATGGCGTCGAGCCAATTTTATCCGTTTTGGCTACCAAGAACAGTGTGCTCGAGGCGATTTCTTTATTTCCAAAATTTAAAACACAATCGAATTTTCAAGTAAGGGAAAGTGCCCATGATTTGCACATTCCCAAGCTTCATAATAACTAAATTTTTCCTATGTTTTTCAATTAATGTGATTCATCACACCCATATCATAAAAACTAGAGGAAAATGTCCAGTTTTTAAAATATATTGCAAAGTCATATTTATTCGAAAACATAGGAAAAATTAAGTCATTATGAAGCTGGGGACCGTGCAAAGCATGAGCACTTACCTCTATTTTGAGTTGCAAGCAGCCAGAGTTGCACGCATTGCGAGGTGACCTGTACAGGATCTAAGCTACTATAAACTTATCTTGGCTTATAACTGGTTTTTCTCTAAAATATTTCAAGATTTTATGTCCTAGTAAAGGATCTTATTATTTTTTTCAATAAGTTCAAATTTTTAAATATTATTTGTTTTCTGAAAACTTTGTTCTTTGAATTCGAAAATGCTTCTTTTGGGATATTATCCGACATAATTTAATGAATTAGTTGTATAATTTAAAATTTGGCGTTCACTTTATCAAAATCCTTAATTTTAGTAAGTCCTAATTATCTAGAGCTATTTTAGTATTTCAATTGAATTTTATTAATATTTCAGGCATATCACGAATAGACAAGAAAACTTAAGGCGTAAAATAAAAAAAAATGTGTATGATCTGAAAGAAAGATCCCTTTTAACTTCGCAAAGATCGTAATGGAAACATCTAATATTGTTAGTTCAATAGTAAAAGAACAGTTGAACATTACTAGACTCGCTCTATATTAAATTATATAAGTATTTTCGTAAATAATTGCACCCAAATCAAAGAAAGCATATGATAATCCGAAATATAAATTATATTAAATTTCTGAATGAAGAGATTAATGTCAAGGACATTCCTCAGAAACTCCCAGCACAAAAAAAAGATTCTTAATCACACTAAAATGTTTCCCATTCCAAAATTTTTATGACATTCGACATTCACTCTCGCTCTTATCAAAAATAAAGAGCACGACATCTTTTTTATGATATGATTTTAAAGAGTGCTTTTTTTCAAGAGCCGCATTTTACGTAAAAAGCAAAACATAAACCTCCAAAGTTAAACAAACACTGATTAACAAACCACACATTTAGTTACATGATTCCCCCCTCAAGATGATGTTTCACAAAACAGATTAAATATATTAAAATAAGTTAAATAATTTACTGCTACAAAGAAATATATTTATTTATTAATTTCAACCATTCTTCCTAATTTACCATTTAAATGGCCTCGCGTTGTTTAATACGAAAACACGATGTTTTCAGTCATTTTCATTTTATGCTTTCGCTGACTCTCTCAAACACACAAGACATTAATTTTTTCTCCACTAATTGCTAAATGTAATGCTTTATGGTATTAATTGCTAACCGCAAAATATTTATTTCCTCTTTTTTCACTTTTCTTTCGCATCAAATTCCAAATAAATGCATTGAAAAGACGTTTTATTAAATTGAAATTTACAAATACAACCACCAAAAAAAAAAACTGAATGATAAAGCAAAAGGTGTGTTTCCACCAAAGAATCACAAATGATCGCCTATTTTTGAACTCGCACCAGCAATTTTGTGAGTCATTTCTATTTTGTGGGAATTTACTGAAGAAAAGGAGTTAGAAAACCACTAGAGAATGGGTGAATTTTCTATTTCAAAACATCATTCATGGTGCGATAAGTGGTTTTAAAAGAATTCCATTCATTGATTGCCACCTCATAGTAACCACTCAAAAAAGCAAAGTTGAGAAATAGAACAATTGAGAAAAATAATCAAACACAATAAGTAGGGAAACTTGGTATAAAATGTGACAAATCGAAGATTTCGAAAATCTATATTTCCCAAGATAAAGCAGACTGTAAAACTCTCAATGTAAAAAATATTTGATAAACTCGAGTATTGAATTTAGAAAATAAAAAATAAATAAATTTTAAGCTTTTTCTCAAAATACTTTCTTTACAAAGTTATCAATTTCAAAAAAAAAAAAACTAAATTTTCCAAAATTCATGCACCAGCGAACGTTTCCTTAATAATTCGGACCCCCTGAACCCGAATCTGTTGTCCGTTTTATGACTTTTCGAAGAGATGTCCTTCATAAAACTTTTTTATCAAATAAATAATCACTTGAGGCAAAATTTGCAAGATCAGGAGGAATTTAAAAATGGTATTGATATTCACTCAACTCCAGGTCGCCTTTTCTGCCTTCTCTAAACCAGCGAAGACTTTTCTTGCCAAAAAATATCTTTTGGAAAATGACTTGAATGCATCTACCACAAATTTGTAGATTAATAAACTTCCTATGTCCATTGGATATTGCATTCAGTTACGAGAACCCGAAATAAAAGGCAATCAAAATATCAAAATTATTCCTTTTGCCTGATAATTTACTCAAGAATTTTGAAGAATTACCATTATATCATATTTAGAAAATGTTACAAAAAGCATATTTCTCTTCAAGAAAAAAGCAATAGTCTTCAGTAAAGTTGTAAAGCAGTAAAGAATGCGCAAATTAGAAATCTTTCATATTTTCTAAGTGATTGTGAGAAAATAAAATAAAACCGTTGGATAATAACAATTTGATGTAGTTTTCCCTACAGTTTATCAGAAAGTGAACAACTGAATTTTATTTAAAAAAAAAAACAACAACAGATTGTTTTATTCTTTCTTTCTATTTTGATTTGTATTATAAACATTTGTCAAACTTGACAAATAAAAATGGGATAATATCAAACAAGAAATTGTGAAGCAAAATATTTATAAAAATAAAATGATAATATCCGGTGATCGTCAAGTAGGAAAGAATTAGTTCAGAAAATAATTCTTCGCATGAAATAATCCCATTGAATAAGTGATTGCTAAACAGACGTTTTAAAAAAAATCTTCTAAATTCCTAAATCTGGCATTCAAAATCTTTTAAAATAATGTTCTGTAGAATTATTGCCAATGATTTGATTGTACTAAATAAAGGGGAAATAACATCCACTATGCATTTGAAATAAGGCAAACATATTCAGGAAACAAATTGTTCAGTTAATGCCCAGCGCACAATAAGTTTATTTTTCGAAATGGGTTCAGGTGAAAATACCGAAAGCCGAAATCCCGAAAAATGTATTCAAAATTTTTCAAAGTGTCGTGGGTATTTCATTTCAACGATCCCGCGATTGCTGCAAAGGTACATTTTCCGTGTTTTGGGAAATTATTCCACATATTACCCTTCGGTTTAGGATTTTGAATACTTGGTATTTTAGATATTGGTATTTTGTCTTTTAGGATATTGGATTTTCAAGATTTTGGTCCATTCGGAATTTAGGCGTTTAAGATTTTAACCTATTCTGGATAAGTAACTCATTCGGAATTTTGTCGGGATTTACGCTTTTCGGAATTTTAGCAAATTCGGGATTTAGATCCATCCGGGATTTTTTATCTTCGGGATTTGACCTTTTCGGAATTTTAGCCCATTCGAGATTTCGACTCATCCGGGATTTTGTTTTTCGAGATTTTGGCGTTCAGAATTTTAGCTTTGGAGATTTTGGCTTTCGGGATTTTGACTTTTCTAGATTTTGGTGTCCAGAATTTTGACGTTTGAAATTTTAGATCCAGGGATTTTGGCTTTTTGGAATTTTGGAGTTCGAGATATCGACCTATTCAATATTTTGACTCTTCAGGATTTCAGCTATTCGGGATTTTGGTGTTCAGGATTGCAATCTATTCGGGAAATGTGGCTCATTGGGAATTTCGACCTATTCAGGATTTTGCGTTTTCGGGATTTTGGTCCATTTGGAATTTTGATCCATCCGGGATTTCGTCCCCTCAGGATTTTAGCTTTCTTAAATTTTGGCGTTCATGATTTTGGCTTACGGGATGCTGGTCGACACCGACTGTACGTGTATTTTGGATATTTCAGCAAGAGTAAGTGAGATTTAGATCCCGTCATTTCATTAATTCTCATAGGCAGTTTCTAAAACATGTTTACAAAACACTAGTTATTGTGTGTTGGGCATAATTTGAATTTGAACTCGCTCACTCAAATAAGCAGTTTCGAAATCATGTGTACGAATTAAGCTTAATGTGCTGTAGGGATAAAAGTTAGTAAGATATACAAATATGTCCGATCTAAATGTTTAAAGAAACGATTCCAATTTATGCAATTTTAGTAATTAATAAAAAAACAAGCCACAATAACTTTTGTAAACATGTTTTTTGCATTTCAGTGAGAGCGAACGAAATCTAAATCTAGTCATCTCGCTCACTCTCATAGGAAACTTTGAAAACATGTTTACAAACAAAAGTTATTTGCGCAGGTCATAATTCGTCAACTTTTTTGGTTATATGGTTTGCGGAATCTTTGTTTTTTCCATTTTGTTTTTACACTTTTGTTTTTTTCCCAGTTTGCCTTTGGAATCTTTGTCTTCGGTCATCTTTGTTTTTTGGAAACTTTGTATTTGGAAATTTTGTCTTTCATACATTTTAAACAAGTATATTTTATTAAATAATGAAATTACAACAGTGTTTTGGGAAGTTTGTTTTTTCGTCCTTTGGGGCAAAAGAAAATTTTCTGTTTTGGGAAGTTTTTAGTTTCGTTCTTTGTGGCAAAGGGAAATTTTCTGTGTTTTGGAAAGTTTTTGGTTTCGTCCTTTGGGGCAAAGGGAAATTTTCTGTATGGCAGACAAAATTTCTGATACTTGTACAAAATGTATGAAAGACAAGATTTCCAAAGACAAAGTTTCCAAAAAACAAAAATTACCGAAGACAAAGATTCCAAAGACAAACTGGGAAAAATAAAAGTGTAAAAAACAAAGATTCCCGATCGCGGTTATATATAGAAACTTAACCATGGACAATACCAATTATCTTGTACAACACACCATTTTCCCTTAATCCGAGACACTTTCATACTTTTTAAGCACAACCAGCAAAATTAATTAGGTTAGGTTAATACCAAAATTTGGTGAAATTAGTTATAAAATTATACAAATTTTTAGCGCACTAAAATTGAATTTTCTACTGACCACAAAAAAATAAATGAAAGTTTAATGGTTTCTTTAAAAAAAATTTCGAAAATTTTTAGATAAAATAAATTATACTTCTGCTTATTTTAAATTATAATTGTTGATATTTTTGATTTTATATAATTATAATATTAATATTAATATTAAATTTTAAGAATACAAAATACTTAATACTTTTTGCCCTATTTAAAAAAAAGTTTAAACGAAATCATATAGGGGAACTTTCAGTTCATATACACTAAATTATTCTTATCTGATTATCTGTCTCTCTTTTTGAATGCTTTTCTTCGTGGGTCGTAAGAATTATTGAGGCTAAGAAAATTTACTTCTCGCGTTTTTCTTTTCGTCAGTCAGAACACTTTGAAACTTTGATATGGAAAAAAATGTATCCGGGATATTTATTTATAGAACACAATTTCACTTATATTTATTTGTTTTAAAATCTATCTCAAAAGCAATTCTTATTGTTACACGGAAACACCAAAAAATGATTGATTGTGCACTTACCTTTGGCGGTGGTAACTTTAGAGCCCCAATATGGGGTCCAGCTGTTGATTTTGTTGGTGGCGTCTTAGCCCTGCGTCCCGTAGCTCCAAACAAATTCGACAGGATATTCACAGACTGAGGATGTCCGCTCTTCTTCAATGGCGGTTTTGTGGCTTTTGGAGGAGGTGGTCGTGGTGGAGGTACCTTCCTGCCATTCCCAATACCCCCAGCTTGATTCACTTCTGCCGCTCCGTGTGCTGCCATATCGAATGGGGAGTCATCCCAGTCTGTTGTGGGTGTGTATCGCAATTGTGAGCCTGTCGATGAACGTTGCTGTGGTGGAGCCGGTGCCGGACGCGATGGAATCGTCATACTATCAATGCGCAGAAAAAGCAAAGGAAAAGAGATATTGTGAATGTTTTACTGATAAACCAAAAGGTTTATCTTTAAAGGGTCTTTTTTTTGCTGCAAAATTCCTCAAAAATCACTTCCACATTTCACTTATTTAATTGATCCTCTGGAAATTCCTTTCAATCAATTTCATACAAAGGATTTGATCTATTTCTTTTGCTAAAAAAAATATTTGAGGCGCCTAAAATTATTATCAGCAAAAAATCTGTGTTCTTAGTATCAACAAAATGTCAGAGATATTAAAGGTGCGAATGTTGTACAGAAAGTGTACTGATAAGAATATGATTAATCGAAAGATATTAGCATGATAAATAAACAAACAGAAGACGATTCTATACAACACCTGCTCGAATTTAACCATATACATAAAAAAACATTTATCTATGACGAAGACCTTCAATGTTAAATGCAACTAGACGAGATTTTAAATACGTCTCAAAAATATCCAAGAACTCAGAAACAGAATTTCAGACGGAAATTTAATTTATTTTATCAATAGTAATCTCAGCTGTTTTTTTTAAGGATTGTTTACTGTTTAAAAGACTGCGGAAATTCCACAATTTATGCTACAATTTTCTTTTCAGAATTTGGAGCTAAATGTGAGATCTCAGTTTATATTCTAATCGATTATTTTTTCCAAGAAACTAAAATTTATAAGTCAAATAGAAATGAATTGATTAAAGAGCGAAATGGAGAAGAAACAAAGATAGATGATATCTCACACAAAACACCACAAAAAACATACATTCATCGATATCCAGAACTGTCTAGAAAAAATACGTCTTTTCGCAAAATGACCTTTCGCGAAGAACTAATTTCAATTTTATCCAGAAAAATCTCATTTGCACCGGAGGAAACCGGACAGAGTAAATTGACCTTCCTTAAACTCGAAATACCCAAAAAAAACTTATGTATATACCCTCTATCTTTAACACAAAAAATCCTGGGAAATTCAGCAATGAAACATTATAGCAGAGTACATAAATTTAATTGAGTATCTCCAGCACTAAACCCTCAATTGAATGAAGAATTCTGAGAAGTGTTTTTTTTTAATCCAATTCAAACTCAAAGATCAGAATGAATATTTTTTATTTTATGAATTAACTATTACCCACTCAAAAAATGTAATTTTAGGTGATTTTCGTTAATGGAGGTTTTGATAAAAATACTGCAGGTGATTGTTTTCCATGTTAATCCGACAGCTGAAGTGATTAAATATGCTAAATGTAAGAGGGCCCATATATACACTGAGAGAAATCCGAAAAAGTTAAAATAACATTCCGGAAATGTTAATTTTACCCTGCAGTACTGATTCGAAATTGGTGTAAATATTACGCTTTTTAGGTGTATTAGGGGTTAAAGTTACCCTTTTTCATGTTATTTCTACTCTTTAAAATGTGTAAAATTAACATTAAAAAATGTTGATATATTTTTACACCTAAAAAGTGTTAAAGTTATGAGGAAAAAATGTTAATCGCACCCTCTTTTTTCTCAGTGTAGGATACTGCATAATAAATATAAATAATCTTCACAATATGTTTATCACTTCGGACGTAACCTAAACTGGCAAAAATTGATAGTCAAAGGAACATCAATTTCAGGAGAAATCAATAAAACATAAACAATCCAGCTCAAGGTACAGTACAAAAGAGGTAGACAAGGAAGTCTTAGGAACGATTTCACAAAGATTTACCAGTGTAAACTGAATCTTACTGTACGTTACCCCAAAAAGTTAAATAGGGGATGGGGTGTATGGCCATGAAGTGGAAAGATAAAAGTATAAAAATCCTAATTAAAAATGAAAATCATTATTGGAATAGATAAGCGAAAATGCGAAAGAATCCGTAGAAATTAATTTTCGTGACGAATAATAATATTTATTTCGAAAAATTTAATAGGGGAAAGCGTACTACCTTCGGGTGACTTATGACCAGCGCACAATAACTTTTGTTTATAAACATGTTTTCAAAATTCTCTGTGAGAGTGAGCGAGATGACTAGATCTAGATCTCACTCACTCTCATTGAAATGCCAAAAACATGTTTACAAAACAGAAATTATTGTGCATTGCGCATTAAGGTTCGGACAACAACAATTTTTTGTATATATGTTCTTAATGGATTTGATCCACGGCTCTTTTCGGGAAATTTGAATCATTGGATTATCTATTAAATTATAATTTTATAATGGATCAAAATCATTAAAAGCATATTGAAAAAAATGATTTGTTCAAAGCTTGAGTTGTCCGAGGGTACCGCGCTCTCCCCTATTCAAGATCGTTTAAAAAAATTCTAATAAGATGCTTAGGGGAAAGGCTCATAATTTTGGACAGTTTTTAAATTTGGACACTTTGAGGATAAAATTAGACACTAAAAATAAATTGATTAAAATTATGAATTTTTATTCTAAAATTTGGTGAATAATGAATTTTATCTGAATATTTGTTCTTTTTGGAAGATTTTTACACTAAATTCGTAAAATTTTGGATATTATTTGAGTTAAAATTGCTTTGTTGAAAATTCAATGTGAGCAAAAGTGAAGATTGTTATAAGCCAAGATCAAACTTTATTCTTTGCGTAATGTGAAAATATTTATTTTCAAACCACAAGATTTGGCTAATGATTGCCTGGCATAGTTTTTTAAATCATCTGTTCGAGAAGATTTCTTCAGTAGGGGAGACTGGGGCAAAAAGTCACAAAACGGATATTTTATTTTTTTTACAAACTACTCGAATGCCCCAGAAATTTCTAATTAGCGCAGTTTTATAGTAAATTTACCGCTCTACAACTTTGTGAAAGTAATGTTCCTCTATTTTGCAAGGAAATACATTTATCGAGCCGTTTTCTGAAAGGTAATTTTGTGACCATTCTCAAAAATGCTGGGGCAAATAGTATCAGGCATGGGATATTGTCACATTTTGATTCGCTTTGTTACGGGATTCCGTAAATCGTAAATTAAAAAAAAATACCTAGATAACATATTTTCATAGGAAATTTATTCCTCTCTACACCTTTGTGAAACACCGTTTTCTCTATCTGAACGATAAAACGCTTTTCAAGCTATTTTGGAAAAAAAACACACACAAAAGACTGCAAATCGTTTGACCAATGCAAACAACAAACGGCGACACATGGCATTGACGTTTTTTTTGCCATGAGACATCATAAATTGTTTCGGTTTTTCTTACTTTTTGCTCCATACCTTTTGTTACTTATACCCCAAATGGTCGTTCTTAATAAAGATTTCTTGAGAGAAGAATCTTTGTAAAATTCTAAAATAGATAGCGGCTTCGTATTCAAAGAATGCAAATCATTTAGGAAATAATCATCAGTGCACAAATTTTGAATAATAAGTAGGTAATAATTGATATATTCTTCAAGGAAAATATTTTAAAAATAGGGCTAAAAATTTTGATATTTCTTATTTTCTAAATTCCTTGTTCGAATTCTAAGAAACATACAACATTGAAGAAGGTCTATGGAAGCTATCTATGGAAAAAATTTTAAGCCGCTATCTTATTTATCTTGGAAGATATTGAATTTTGAAATTTTCGATTTGTGACTTTCGCTCCAGTCTCCCCTATATTCTCAATCTCAACATTACTACTTATATGACAATTTTCACATCTACAGAATATGCCACATACTTAAAAAAAATCTAGGTTCATATTCTTCTTCGGTTTTAGTCAAATAACCTCCAGAAAAGCATAATTCACCAATAGATTTTGCCAAGAAAAATCTATTTGAAAGGCCTTCTAACAAATTTTAAGTGAAAAAATAATTGTAATATTTTTCTTAAGATTTTATTTGTGTTTTTAAGAAATTATATATTTTTTTAACTTGTTAACTTTTAGGGATAGTACTATGTATTTTTAGATAAATAATATCTTCCTGTAATGAAAGAAATAGGAAGAAGGTATTTAAAAAGTGAAAACGTTTTGCCAAAGTATATCTTTAAAAAAATTCTCAGCTGCATGTAACTGCCCCACCATCCCCTACACACCGTTAAAATAACGAAGGACAATTTGCAAATGTTCGAGCATTCTGCGAATTTTCCTTTGCCATTGTTTTCTCTTTTTTTTTAAGAATTTACATAAAGACTTTGCCCTCGATTGACTCTAGACTCTCCCACAGTTTGTTGCCCCTCTATTTTCCTCTTTCCCTTCCTCCGGAAACCAAAACACGCACGGAAAGCCAACGATAGGGCTCGATAGTGACTCTCAATGATGGGCGTGAAATTTTTCTCCCTCATATTTTTTGCGCACAATGACGACGATAACGACTTGCGCCAGTTTTTTTCGCCTTTTGGAATTTATTGATGCATTTTCCAACGCAAATTGGATGTTATTATTAAAATGCCAGACTCTGATGTAATTTCATCTGCATGGGGCGCGAATATGTGTGAATTTCTCTCTCTTGGCGTGTCATGCGTTCAAGAGAAGAAGAAAAAAAAATCAAATGAGAAACAATGAATGAATTTATTGTAATTCACTCGCATTTTCTCATTAACCCACTAAACTGAGGAGAGATTAGGAGAGATATGAAATCAATCTCTTGCTCATCCAACTATGAATTTGCTGTCGATTTCATTGAAAATGTTTAATGGATTTAATGGAGCTAGCTCTTGAAGGTTAATCTCTGGAGGAGATTGCATGAAAACTCTTGGGGATTTTGAGGGTGGAATTTCCTAAATAAAATATTATTATACTTGGTGAATGAAAATTACTCTGTGCATATTACAGCCAGCTGAACTCACTTGCGTCTCCAACGTCTCCATAATAGTGGACACAGTTGGTTTTCTCGCAATTACTTGGAAGTTTCCGCCTCTTATTCAATAAAAGAAGAAGGCAAAAACCAATGGTAAGCAAATAGATCTCATAGGAACTATGATTCTTATGTTTATCTTTCAATTTTGATCATTATTTTAGCACGACAAATTTAAACTAAAAATACCTTAAAAACAGGAAAAAAGGAATTGTGCCTGCTACAACATACTAAAAATTTAATACTACTGCTAAATAGAAAGAAATATGCATACAAACATGAAATCAACTGATTATACAATAATCTTTTTGGTGCCAAATAAAAATAGGCGTGTTCAAAATTTGCTTATCCGAAAAGTCTAGAAAACCTTTAACTTGGTTTCGAAAATCGAATGAAAATATTGACTAGTTTCTGAAAATTTGGACGAATTAGAGCAGATTCTGTGAAGACAGAAAAATCTGCTTGATCGTAAGAAACGTTTTTAAATGTTGTTTTAAGGTTTAACTTCGCATACTGCTGAAAATTATCTTACATTTTGATATACTTCTATTATAACAATTCACAAGTACCGAATTTTTGATAATTCTATATAGTTCAAAATTGTTTTCCTTTTGGGTCCAGAATACAAAAAATAAGAGTTTACATCCCATTCAGGGTAACAAAATGTTAGATTTACCCGGATTGACTCATTTACATGGATTAATTAAGTACTTATCACATGCTTAATAAGTACTTAATGGATTAGTCGAGATATTCAAAAGATTTTTAAAACTCCTCACTTTTGGAACAGTATTTATCGTTAAACGTTAATAGTAGTGAAAAACTACGTACAGTGACTGGGCAAT
This sequence comes from Phlebotomus papatasi, assembly GCF_024763615.1. Taxonomy (NCBI): domain Eukaryota; kingdom Metazoa; phylum Arthropoda; class Insecta; order Diptera; family Psychodidae; genus Phlebotomus; species Phlebotomus papatasi. Next base: position 95,186,857 of record NC_077222.1, on the reverse strand, counting down.
TCGTTTTTCTCTAAGATCGAGCTACTTCTTAAATTTGACGGCAATTATATTTCACATTTCTTGTCTAATACAAAGTAAGCTGTTAGTAAGTTCAATGTAATATTTAAAGCCATTGCATATGCTCTTAAATAATAGCTTAGTCCAAGTGCATAAAATAAGTCCTTAATTAATGCTTAATAAGTACTTAATTAAGGATTTGTTTGGGCGAAAGTACTGACATCTGTTGGAAAAAACGTCGAAACTGGAACAGAGAATGCAATGGACACATTTGAAACATTATGGATAGGAAAAGATGGAACAATTTAGCATAACCACAACGTATTAATTAAATAATATGTGAAATGGATTTATTAAATTTTCATAGGTTTAGTGATAAATTTATAAAATCTGAAGATCAATGAAGTACAAATCAAGGCCCTTACTTTATGCAATTCTGATCACAAGTACCTCGAATTCTGTTAAATCGTTCCTATTATGCTCTCGACTTACAATACGGAAGCCTACATTTGGTCACAACAACAGTTTCGCCCGTCAACAGTTGCAGCTAGCGAAAAAAATGCAAGCTCGGACAACTTAACAAAGTTGGTAGCAACGTGATCATCTTGCCAATTAAGCAAAAGCGTTTGTATTCAGTTTTTCTTCGAGAAATAAATATAAATGAGAAATTAAAAACATTTCGCTCCTTGGAAATTACAAGGGGCCAACTCACTTTTTTGCGATTTTCAGGTTTTAATGCACTCAGACAGAGAATTTAATAAAATTTCAGATGATATGAGTCAATAAATTTCGTTATTAGAAAAGTTTTTCAAAATTTTACTCTTTAAGATTGCTTGCGCGGTTTTGTTTGAAGTCAAGGGGCACAAAATAGATTTATCGTTCAAATTTTTGTGAAACAAGGGACTAACTCAAGCAAGTTGATCCCTTGTCATTCTAATTTCATGAAAATTTGCGCATCATTTAGAATGAGAAAGAGCTAACACATAAAAAAACATATTTTGAATGGTAAAAATGTATGTTTCGATGTTTATAATAATGCTAATACAAATACAAAAGAATTAAATTATTTTTATGACCATATTTAATTGAGATAATTATTTAGGGTAAATTAAGCTAATTCAAAACCTGCTCCAAATGGAAACTTCGCTACTCCAAATGGAAACGTAATTTTTTTCCATGATAAATACAGTACTAAATTATTATTAATATAATTTTCTATGCCACAGTTTAATTATTTAGTTAATTTTGCTCAAAATAAAGCAAAAAACCATTCATATTCACAAATTTTAATTTGTTAATTTCTCAGAAAACTTAAAAGTGTTGCTTTTCACCATCGAATTTTTCATCGATTGACCATGTTTTCCAATGAAAAACACACTGAGGTGACTGTTGTTTATTCGTTTTGTTCAACATTTATACCATATTTCTGGCTAATTTTGGTTAAATTAAGTGCTATTCTTTATTGTTAACGGTACGTGAAATTTTCAAATGAAATAATTACCTATTTCGTGAACAAAAAGGGTTTTTCTGAAATGTCTGCAAATGCTTCAATAGGAAACCCCGTAAATATGATTTTTTGGAGAGATTTTCTTATTGTTTTAGATGGGAAAGGAGAAGAGACCAGGAATAAGAACAAATCCTGCACTCTGGAGCAACTCAACAAGGTTTTGGAAGCCTTTCGTCGCGGTTTCAGTTACACTGTTTGTCTCCAATTAGAAACTTTCCCTTGTCTCCATTTGGATTAATTTGTTTCCAATAGAAGCATTTTGCACTTGGGTGTTTTTCTTGTATTTAAGCAGTTTTCAAATTATATTTAAAGGATTTTCACTAAACAGTAACATTCTAGAAGAGTCAAGGAGCAAATTCATGTAATTCTCTTCAGAAAAAAATATGTACTTAATGTGTTGAATCTTCTGTCAAAGTTAAAGTGTCTGGAAATGGTTTCGAATTAGGACATTTACCCTATACAAAGTTGAATCTTTCATGTTGTCTCCTGAAAAATGGCTCAGATTGAGTTGGCCCCTTGTAATTTCCAAGGAGTGATTTGTTTCGGAGGAATTGAGGTAGATACTTAATAAGTGCTTAGTAGAAAGTCCTTAATTAAGTATTCTCTGAAAATACTTTTCATGCCCTTACTACAAAATACAATAAGCAATAAGCAAAACCGTTGCGTCTTTGTCGGATAAGATATCTGACTCACATAGTAGGTAGATCAAATTCATTAAAGGAATATGAGAAAAAATATGAAGAGTTTGAAACCAGGGTATGTTCAGAAGGCTCAAATGGAAGGTCTTAGAAAAATAACTAATAGGGTAAATGTCCTAATTCAAAACCATGTCCAGACGCTTTAACTTTGACAGAAGATTCAACACATTAAGTTGAAATTCTTTCTGAAGAGAATTACATAAATTTGCTCCTTGACTCTTCTAGAATGTTACTGTTTAGTGAAAATTCTTTAAATATAATTTGAAAACCTCTTAAAAACAAGAAAAATACGCGAGTGTTAAATGCTTCTATTGAAAACATATTAATCCAAATGGAGACAAGGGAAAGTTTCTAATTGGAAACAAACAGTTTAAGTGAAACCGCGATGAAAAGCTTGCAAAACCTTTTTGAATTATTCTTGAGTGCAGGATTTGTTCTTATTCCTGGGCTTTTCTCCTTTCCCATCTAAAACAATAAGAAAATCTCTCCAAAAAATCATATTTACGGGGTTTGCTATTGAAGCAATTGCAGACATTTCAGAAAAACCCTTTTTGTTCACGAAATAGGTAATTATTTCTTTTGAAAACTTCAAGAAAAGTTACCAATAAAGATTAGCACTTAACTTAATTAAAATTATCCAGGAATATGACATAAATGTTAAACAAAACGAATAAACAACATTCACCTTATTGTGTTTTTCATTGGAAAACATGGTCGATCGATGAAAAATTCGATGGTGAAAAGGTACACTTTTAATTTTTCTGAGAAATTAACAAATTAAAATTTGTAAATATGAATGTTTTTTTGCTTTATTTGGAGCAAAATTAACTAAATAATGAAACTGTGGTATAGAAAATATATAAATATAATAATTTAGCACTGTATTTATCTTGGAAACAATGACGTTTCCATTTGGATTAGCGAAAAATTTCCATTTGGAGCAGGTTTTGAATTAGCCTAATTTACCCTAACTTTTTGAAACATTGCAAGTTTTTAAGGCAACTACTAGAGGCCCTTCTCATCGGATTGTATTCAAACTTGCCAAATTCAAATAACTATTTGAAACCGATTAAACTTAGTAACCACTGTAAATTTAATGGGCTGTAAAAGTCCTTATTCAACCAACGCTTTTTTAATTATTATTTTTATCCAAAGTTTTCCATTGATTTGCAATAGCAGTGAATTACAGAGCCTTCACCCGTAAACACTTCTACTTTCGACACAATGCTCTTTAAGCTTCATGTGCGTTTCAATGAGTCAATTTGATCTGTGTAATTCAGTAGATCATCTTTTGTTGAGCATAAACACTTATGTCCAATCCAAAGACATCCTCTAGGAATCCTAGGAAAAAAGTCAGAGGAAATGGGGCCACAGAGCAATTTAGCAATGGGGCACCTTGAAAGGTGCATCCAATTGCTTTGGCCATGAATTGACGCAACAATTGGAATCCCCAATGCAGTTCTACAACTGCGCCACTTTCTCCACTCTCTGACCACCGCGGATGGTTATAATTAGGCGCAAAATAGAGGAATTTCGCAGTAGTTTTGCGTAAATATCCGGGAGTCTTTATGGGCACCAACCTGTCCCTGGATCGTCTCGTTTTCTCAGCTGATTTATTAGCTTGCTCTTGAGGAAAAAACACAATTCCACTTCACCACCCACTACACAAAATCCTTTTTCACCGATTTACAGCTATTGATATGCAATATTTTATGGAAAAACACAGGAAAAATGCGAGAGAGAAAATTATCCGCACTACAAAAGAACAATTTTTTTTGACGTTATGACTCAAACTCAACGAAGACGTGACTGCAGCGATTTTTCTGCGTTATTTTCGTTAAGTTTATGGACAAATTATTTGTTATAATCTAAGCTAAATTAGCTAAAATCGCTTAAGATATATGTAATTTAGGTGCTTTTTTGCAAAAATGTAATCAGGATTATTATAATATTAAGGAAAATCGAGGAAAATGCAGTTTATTATTCTATTTTTCAAATGTATTAACGGACGATATATCGGTAAGCAGCGCCATCTCACATAAAAATTTGTAAATGAGGAGAGGAGCCAAAAGACAAAACAGCACAGGAAAGGCAGGAAAATAAGAAATATCAAAGTACTCTTCTTCTGAGTAGGAAAGATGGATAGATCTGCACAAGATCTCTTTTGCGGAGTTTTAGTCGCATATGAGGTAAGTTTTTCAAGTTTAACTGGTAGAAAATTGTTATTTGAGGTTATGATGGTTTTCCGGCAAGCGTCAAAATTCCGAAAACGTCAAAAAGTTGCTTTTTGTTTGGTTTTTGTTTGCTTTGCATTTTTCACAAATTCTTTAAATTTTGTTAATTTCTTCTACAAAATGGGTTCAGTAGAATCAACACTACCGAATTCTCCTGTAGTGAGTTTATTTTTGATCTTATAATTCCGATTAGATGATATAAAATGACTTTTTTGGCAGAATCGGGCAAGCGGGGCAAGCTCATCACTTGCTGACCGGGTGTTTTGCTGCCCTGTCTGCTACGAAAAATACACTTCCAACATTATGATGTGCCAAAAAGGACATGCAGTGTGCCAAAAATGTTATCCACATCTCGAACAATGCCCCTTGTGCTGTGCCAGATACTTAGGAACTCGCAATTTCATCCTGGAGGAGATAATTAGTGAGCTAAATCGATTGAATACATGTCCGGAAGATGCAGTTAAATATATTTTGGATGCTGCAACCCTGCGAGATTCTGCGGCTGCGGCATCCTCTTCTCAGGCAGCCAAAGTATCCAGTCCGGGAGTGAGGCAGGGTAATAATACACAGACTGCTGTGAGGGAGGAAAAAACTGTCTGTAGGATGCAATACTGCCGAATTTCTCTGTTGGCCAAAGATCTCAGGGGACATCTAATTGAGAAGCACAAGGAGAATGTGTTTCAACTAAGGGCATCATCCTACCTCAGTAAATCCTATTTTAACTTCGATCTAACTTGTACTGGAGGAAATCGTCGTGCTCTTCTCACTGAATTTGGTATTTTTTTCCTGATCATTCGCGTGGAAAAGCTCAATCGGCTCAATCCCAAAGATCTCATTGTGACGGCCTGGGTTCAGGGGACTTGCACAAACAACGAAGCACCTCTTTTTTACTCCTGGCTCCAAGTCAATGTAAGACATATCAAGGCAACGTATCATGATTACGTCCACGGAAGCCGATCCACGGTGTCTCAGATCGAGGAGAAGAACGAGTGTCTGAATTTTGCAGTGAGAGCTGAACCCTACAGCACTTTGAAGATTCAGGGATATGTCTGCCTCAATAAAAATTACTCTGAACGCCCTCGACGAACTGAGACGGAGACTGAATACTGTTCCAACGACAATGTCTCTTCCTCATCCACCGATGACGGTTACTACTAGAAGCCGGAATACTGACAATCAGCGCCCAATCAGCTTTGCTAGAGCCATGTTAATCTTTGTGTATTATTATTCCTTTCCTGGGCACATTTTTGGAGTAAATTTTGAATATGTTATTTTCTTTGTATAAAATTGAAATATTCAATATAAAAAGCAGTATTTTATTTCTTCCCTTCAACCATTATAATGTGGTATCCAAATTTTGTCTTAATCGGAGGATCTGTGTACACAGGATTGGCTACAGTGGACACAGGAAGAGCAAAGGCAGCATCCTGAAATGGACCAACCATTGCTCCTCGTATTTGCCATCCCAAATCACCTCCTTGCCGTGCCTTATCTTCACTGTAGGCAGCAGCTACTTCGGGAAATTTCTGTCCAGCCTTCAATTTCTCCATCGCCTCGAGAATTTTACTCTGTTTCTCGCACAGGATGTGCCTAACCTTCACAGAATTACCTCCTTTCTTCTCCTTCTGACCTGTTGAATATTCTCTCATTATTTCCTACCATTTAAAACACTTTTTAGAAACAAATTCACCCTTGTCACTATCTCCTGCACCTCCGCCACCCTTTCCACCCTGTTTTCCTTTATTGCCATCCTTTTTTGGGGGCATTTTTGCAAATTTCCTGAACACTTCCCTCTTTGTTTACGTTTTGCAAATAAAAGTGAGGTTATGTTGAGCTTCCGGTTCGGGTTCCGAAAATTTCAAATGTCAAGTCACGCACACAGGCACGTTTCGGAAAAAGTTGCACGCGAGCACGAAAGAAAAATGTACTTAGAAATTTGTGCGGGGGAATTTTTGTGAAAATACAGTAAATGGGTAAGTTTTTCCAGGTGATATTTTTCCAAGAGAACTTATTGTATTTAGTCAAGTGTTGTTCGTGAAAAGCGCAAAGTAGAGTAGAGAAAATTAGCAGAAAATCAGAGTGATCTGGTGTTTGCACAAAAAAAGTTCAATTTTTTGCACTTTGTCCACTCTTTGAGACCCCGCTGGCGACAATGATCTACCGAGGTCAGAGTGTCGTTCATCGAGTGTGGTTCCGGATGTGAATTCATCACAGGAAGCAGATAAGTTCTCACTGGGTTCCGAGAGGCTCTTCTGGTCCGGGAAGCATCCACTGAAGTTGCCTGATCTTGCGACAACGACTGCTCGGGATCTCAACGCCATGTCCGTCGCGAGTCTCTATGACCGAGAAGATGAGGACACCAAGGAGATGGAGACGGAAAAGTAAGTAGAAAGTCAATGATGCGAAACAAAATTGTAGGAATTTTCTATGAGTCATGGTTGTTCATCTGGAGCGGAAGCAAAACCTGATCTTGGTTGTAATGTTGATTATCTCAATTAGTGAATGTGAACTGGATGAGAAGAGATTGCGGCACAGACTCTTGTCTCCGCCAGAAGAGGATTTAGACAAAATAACTCGGGATAAGTAAGTTAGTGACAGGCTTTATGTGTGCTGAAATCGCTGAAATGTTTCTGGAATTGCTTAATTTTTTTTTGACTGAGATTTCTTCATTATGAAAGTCTCAAGAGTGACCTCAGAGCAGGGTAATGAATAGAGATTTTTCTTGATCTCACGAACTGCAAACGCTCCCTGTGAATGTCCGAGAGTTCGTCTTTGAGAAATCAAAAATCATTCAAATGTTATATAGGGGAACGTGGGGCATATTTTGGCAAAAGGAATATTTTCTTTTGCTCTACAATTTTGAATGAGATAATTTTTGTGGTATTCTCAAAATTGATATTGTGCAATTTCTCAAATTATCCCTACAAAAAAAATTGCTTCAAGAGATTTGACCAAAATATGCTGAGCGAATCCTTAGAAAATCAAAAATTGCTTTGGAAAACTCGAGAAACCCAAAAATTACATTGGGAAACCCTACCTAAGCATTCAAGAAAAATTCTTCAGAAAAGTTGAGAAACCAAAAAAAATGTTTCGCGGAACCCGAGAAACCAAAAACTTGATTCACAAAAGCCAAGAAAATCAAAAATTACCTCAGGAAACTCAAAAAAAAAAAACTTAATTGGTAGTTCGCCAAATTTGAGAAACTGAAAAATTCCTTCGAAAATCTCGAGAAACTGAAAAATTCTTCGCACAACTCAAGAAAATCAAGATCTGCTTCGAGAAATCTCAGAAATCAAAAAAAGAAATGCCTTGGGAAGCTCAAGAAATTGAAAAATTGCTTCGGGAAACCTTATAAACTCAAAAATTGCATTGCAAAACCTCAAAGATAAAAAACAATCTTCGTAAAACCCGAGAAACTAAAAAATGCTTCGCTAAAAACTGAAGGGCCCAAGAAAATCTAAAATTACTTCGGGAAACGGGAAATTCTCGGGGAAACCCGATAAACTCAAAAATTGCATTGCAGAATCCCGGAGATCCGGAAGATTCGGAAGGCCCGAGAAAACAAAAAATTGATTCGTGAAACTCGGTAAATTTGAAAATTACTTCACGGAATTTGAAAAATTAAAAATTGATTAAAAAAAACCGTAAATTCATAAATTGCATTGCGAAACCGTATAGAACTACAACAATTGAATTTAATTAAAACATGTTTCGGAAACCCGAGAGACCCAAAAATTCTTTCGTGAAACCCGAAAAATTCAAAAATTGATCCACGAAATCTGAGAAAGTCAAAATTTGCGAAACCCATTAGTAGAGAACCACAAAACTTGAATTGAGTTAAAAAGAAAATTGTTTCGAAATGTTTCGGAATACTCAAATTGCTTCATCATACCCGAGAAACCTGAAAATTCGCAAAACCAAAAAATATTAACAATTATTGTTCCACGAAACCCAAGTAATTCAAAAATTACAAAGCGAAACCCGAGAAACCAGCCCCATTACTTAGTAAAAATGGAAATGAAATACCTCTTGTCTGTGACACAGTTTACCCGTTTACCCCAAATAGTAATTTATCATAAATCAATTTGTGAAAAAAAAAAATCTTCGAAAAATCCTAATACGGACAACAATTTTTTGTTTAGGAGATCCAAATTAATCTGCTAAATTTTTAGAAAGAATTAGAAAAAAAAAATTAAAATAAGGGCTCAATATTTGGGCTTTAGACCTGAAGTTAAGCCGCATGGTTTGTAATTTCTCAGTTAAGCAAAATCTTTGTGAAAATTCTGACTTAGGATTGAATATTAAGTGCTGTATGGACCTAACGGATGTCTAAAAAATATTTAGTACAATATCTTGCTATATAGAAATTTTAGACCTTCGGGAACTAGGCCGAACTTCTAGTCTAAAGCTAGAGACCGCTTTATTTTAATCAACTTTTTTACAACTTTAATGTGAAGGAGATTCATGAAGGTTATTTTTTCGTAAAAAAAGTCTCGTTTTCTTTCATATTAAAACATATTGAATTTTAAAATTTTCGAATTTTCTTATTTTACCCCATGTTCCCCTACTAAATATTACAAGTTACTTCGCAATCAAATCAACAATCCTAATATAAAAGTATTCTAAAGAAGAACTATTTATAGCATTTAAACTTTATGTGTCTAATGCTTAAGCAGAATTTATATTATTTGTTTGTTATACATGGAACATATGAAATTTTTTAGGCGTTCTATACACTACTAACTACATTTTATTATTATTTTTAATATTTCTTTGTTTGGTCCTGATTTAAAAAAAAAATCTTTCTCATCTACTGCTCTTGTATTGTCATATTTTTGTTGCTTTCCAAGCTGGTTTTTTTCGTACTATATTTAAATTGAAAATGACTAATAGTATAAAGATTTGAGGTTAAGGTATAAGAAAAAACCGCGGGTAATCAATTAAATAGAAGAAATTGGAGAATTTGTGTAAATAAGATTAAATTTAAGACAAAAACAACTTTCAATTCAAATATTTCTAGCGCAGCCAAGATTTGACATCGTGCTTTTGAGTACCAATTTGTTACTTCAATACTGGAGCGTTATAGCCTCCACACACTAGAGAAATTTATGTCCATATTGAAGAGGATTTCCTGAAGAAGCGTAGGAAATTTGTTTCAATATGGACATAAATTTCCAGTGTGGAGAGGATAGACAGTGGCATGTTATAATTTGCCTTATAAGGGATATTGAGTAATGGTGCTATTCCAATTTAAAATGGACATTTGTTTTAGCACTTTATTGTTCTCAAGTGCTTCTGCATTATCGACTATTCTTTGTGTTGGTTCGACTGTTTTCTCCGGTTCTCGTCGTGTTCTAAAACAACCAAAAAGTCGTGACAAGAACCATTACAAATAAAAGTGGATTATATATGAGTACATGAGAACACAAAAGTGCTAAAAAAATGTTCTTTCTCCTGAATATTTTTTTAGCATTATACAGTTTTCAAGTGCTTCAACATAAATGTCTTTTCTTTGTATTGGTTCCTGTCACGACTGTTTGGTGGTTTTGGAATACGATAAGGATTGAGGAAAACAGTCGTTTTCAATTTGGACCATTGTCCAAATTGTATCACTTTACCCTATACAGATCTCGTGCTACTACATAATCTACTTTTCTTTGTGTTGGATGTTGTCTAGTTCGTTTTCTCAAATCCTCGTCGTAAATCTTTCTCCTGTACATTTTTTTAGTACATGACTGTTCTCATGTGCTTCTGCGTAATCGACTTTTTGCTTTGGATCCTCACCATGATTTTCCTCATCCTCGTTCTGTTTCAAAACCACCAAACAGTCGTGACAAGAACCGAAACAAAAAAAGTCGATTATACAGTCATGTACTAAAAAAATGTTCAGGGGCCTATCGTTAGTTTAATCGAAACATTTTGTTCACAAATTACGCTAAAGAATCATCTGCCTAATCGGCCCCGGTCTCCCCTAATAATATTACTGATAATATCACAATTAAAAAGATACATAATTAAAAGAACTCTGTGAATTAGTCACCTGTTTCGCGATATGTATTTTTTAAGCGTTAAATATTTTACGATCCCGGGAGTTAAATATCCCAAGTTTTCCGCAAAGATTAATTAATTCCTTTGCATAATTATTGAGGTCATTTGGGCACACATTTCGTGCATTCATCACTTCTTGGTCATATGCCCGATATATTGTGGCATCAATGCAAAAAATGCACGATATTGCAGCAATATTATTCCTCTAATTCCAATTTTACATAGATTTTTCACACCTTGCGAGTTGACTCATTTAAAAAATCTCACCTGCCATAAAACAAGCTTACAAGTGGTTCGTTTAACATGTTGTGCTTTCTATGCTTCACCTTGATGTCCACCCAACATCGCACGGAAATAATGGGCAATTGCCTTTGGTTACAGTGACGCAACTCCTGAGAAAATCATGACCAAAGACACTGCAACTGACTGTGATTGCCCCCGGAATCCCTTTGATAACAAAAAGGCCAACAATGAGAGTCTGTATTTTGCGGATGGAAGACGTTCTGTGGACTTTGTGCTCGTGTGGAAACGTACAGATCCCGAAGTTGCCACTGTAGAGGAGCAGAGGCTCAAGAAGAGGACGATTTTTGAGGAGAATCTCATAAATGATGGGTTGGAACTTGAGATGGAATGTGTTGAGGATGAGCTATTTTTTACCAAAATTCATGCTCCTGTTGAGGTTTTGAGGAGATACAGCGAGATCCTGAAGCTTAGGATGCCAATGAGAGAAGTAAGGGAGATTTTATTTTTTTTTTTTTTTGTAGATTTTTCTTTGCAGATTTTTTATTTTTTTGATTTTTTGGATAAAATTATTTTTCCAGTCCCTTTGTACGGTTCACAATAAACCACTGAAAAGATCTATCTCAAAGAATGCCGCTCAGTATCTCACGAGCAAGGTTAGATAGTTTTATTTTGAAGGTTTCTTTTTTTCTTGTGATTTTTTCGAACCGTTGCGATTTCTTGCGACAGCCAAGGCTAACACCTCTTCTTCCCCAATTGATGGCTTGTACTCTAATCTGCAACCTTCCGGCTTTGCTCACTTTCCGCTGGGATAAAATTCAGTGATCCCTTTTACGATTTTCAGATTCCCGGACTGACGGAGATTATCAAAAAATCCTCCCAACCATCATTTTTGAGTCGACTCAGTGGACTCTGGGGATCATTTGTTAAGAACTTCCTTGTCGATGAAACACACTTCCCGCCAATTTCCCATCGATTCACTGCCGTGTACAGTCGAGATAAGGAGTACTTGTAAGTTAATCTTGCATCCTTCAGTGCTCCTGCAGAGTCACTAAATTCCCCATCAATTCCTAGATTTGACTTGCAGCAGCCCTGTTTCTTCTCAGCTGCTGTCAGATCGAGAATTGTGCAATTTATCCTGGACAGAAAACGCTTCACCACCGAAGAGGCTGATGATTATGCTTTTGGAATTGATCGACTGATATCAGATGAAGTCTACATAGCTGCATATCCCCTTCATGATGTGCGTATATTTTTAGCTTCCTGTCCACACAATTCCAATCAATTTTCAGCTCAATTTTGCTTACAGGGAGAAGTGCATATTCCCGGAAGTATGAGGCATTTGCTGTACAAGGAATGGGCTGCAGTTTCCAAATGGTATCGCTATCAGCCATTGGATTACATTAAGGAATATTTTGGTGTGAAGATTGGACTATATTTCGCCTGGTTGGGATTCTATACGTACATGTTGCTCCTGGCATCAATTGTCGGAGTCGCCTGTTTCATCTATTCTTGGCGAACGATGGACAGTTATCAGGTGAGTCAATTATTTTTGGGCTAAATTGCTTTTTCACGCTTGAGGCTGGGTATATGTAAAATTATTTTGGCCATATTTGCTGCTATTTTGGTTATTTTGGCTGAAAACGAGGAGCCAAATATTGGTTTCGCTTATTTTTTAGTGAACTTGTGCTGTGTTTTTGTGTGAATACAATTAAAGTACTTTTGTGACTAAAAAAAATTATTCGAAGAAAATATTTCAATATGTTCATTTTAATGTGATTTTTTTTGGGTTTAAGTTTAAACATTCGTTTTTCATGTGAAATGGTGTAGTGTAGGGATAATGATTCGTGCTAACACTAATAATCCTATGCCCCTGAACTCTCTCAAGGATTTAAAAATTATATTTTTTCTACTCAAAATTCTTGTTCATTAGTTACACGAAATGGCATAAATTTAATAAAATATCGATTAATGCAATTAAATTTACACCATTTTTCACTAAATCAGTTAATAAACATGCCTAATAATTCAGAAAATTATATTTTTTTCACTTCACAAAATATGCTTAATTTTATAATAATAGGATTTATTCTTAAAGATTTTGTTGTACATATTTATCCTAAATTTAAAAAAAAATTAAACCTCAATGTAGGGGAAGGCTTTTTGGCTTCGAACACTTCATTTTTTTTTCAAAGGTATATGGGGAAAGTCTGAAAGCCTTCTCCTATCATATCATGTCGAAATGTTTTAAATTTTTTATTTATAGCATTTTATTGATTTTAATATATTTTATTATTTTTTAACCCTCTAACAGATAAGACCGTCTCAAGACGGTCTTCACAAAACTTACATTTACTGCGATTACAGAGTTTTTATTTATTTAAAAGTGCTATAGTGTCCTCGGTAATAGTCTTATAAACATCTCTTGAAAGTTTGAACTCATTTTGACTCTTCATTTTGTTGCTATTCCCAGTTTCGTGTCACAGGTCAGAGAAAAAGCAACAAAGAATATTTGTGCAAAAAAACTCATTTCCAATTTCCATAAAAATACCGATTTAAAGTTATCTGACTAAAATAAATTTATTTTTTACTGAAAGATATGTCATTCTACTTTGTATATTTTATTTAAAAAAATTGAAAAAACTAAAAATATGAATTTTAGAAGCAAAAAGAATTTCAAAAAATTTTTACATTTTCTTACCTAGCGCCTAAACTAAAAGAGATAATGAAGAATGGATGGGATTTTCGACTTTATTGGATCATAATTATCCTAGAAAACACTGTTAGATGGTTAAAATTTATTTCATGAATTATTGATTTTGTTTTTTACAAAATCACATTTTTTTATTTTTTTTAAGTTTGCGCATTTAAAGGTAAAGTGCCCTCGAGTCGACCGGTTCCTCGACTCGACTGGTGATCAATATTTGAATATTTTAATGGTGAATTTCTATAAAATTGTCGCTGATTCGTATTTATTTATGGAATAATTGACCTATTAATGTTAGATCATACCCCAAATATTAGAGCAAATATAAATAAATTGAATAAATAACTCTACCAGTCGAATTGAGGAACCGGTCGACGTGAGGGCACTTTACCTTAAAAAGGCATAGGAACAATTTTCTTTTTTTTTCTTTTTTTGTGAACCAAGGGGATTCGGATAGCTGTTGCAAGTTATCCCTATGCTCTTTAATTCTTGTTACGTGAGATTTTTATCAATCTCAGCTGTGAATCTAAAGAAAATTGTCTGAATTTTTGCCAAGGTATTTTTCTCAATTCTCTGATTACGGATATTGTCTAAGCAATTTTCCAGCCGTCTGCCTCGACTTAGAATTAATAATTCTTCCAAAGTAATGTTAACTGGTTACGCTTCATTAAATGCTAGAAAATTGCAATCGAAATTAAATTAAAACCGCCAACAAACGTTACAGAAGTGTAATATGTTTGCAGTAGTAGAAACTGTGTTATGTCCATCGCCGTCTTAACCTTAGTCTCGAACTTCCAAAGCAAACCGGTAGAAAAATTCCCCCATATGTTAAATAATTTATAAACCAATATAGCTATCTACATGTAAGATGCATAATTTATTTTATTTGTTTTAACATTCAGAAAAAACGTGCAAAACCTCCTCGGATCGATGTATAAAATCAATTCTTTTCTCTATGAAATTTGATTACTTCTTTTAGAACTATTTTTACTTCTGTTTCGGTGTAATACTTTTACGAGTTTTTCAATTTTTTTCGAACTAACTGTTACTCTTTTCATGTCTAAAAGACGAAAAAGAGAGTTAAAATTTACTAATTTTTTCCATCACAATTCAAAAAGGGGTGGCACAGCGTCCCAGACTTTGCAAAGTATTGGAATTCGTGGCTTCAATAGTATATTCAAAAGTACTTTCGCATCATTTACCGTTTATCGGTTCTCTACCGATTTGAACCAATTCATAAATCACTCAAGAGGTTCCATGAAATATTTTTAAGTATTGATTTTCGAACAAAAGTTACTTATCGGTTCATAACCGGCTCATTACCGATTCACAACCGATTTGAACCAATTTACACATTACTCAAAACATTGCCCAAAATACCTTAGGAGCAATATAATCAAATTTCGGATAAAAATTAGTCATTGGTTATAAACCGGTTCGTTACCGATTTTATAACCAATTGAACTAGGACAGCTAATTTTAAAAATTTATAAAATTTCATGAAATAAAATGATTATCTAATTAAAACTTTAGCCCAGTTTCCGAAGGTCTCAATATTCTAAATACCAATCCAATTCTTTTGATTTGTTAGGATTTTATAGATTATTTGCTTTTGGATAATAATTTGGATTATAATTTTTAACTTAAAATTTTGCAAAAAATATTGACTGATTACAGAAGGGGAGCCATATTGGCTAATACAGGCTGCAGACCTAAGGCTTAGCCATATGTATTAATTTCTTTATTTTCTTACAATCAAGAATGTTTGAAAAATTTCTGACTTAAGATTGAATTCTTAAGAACTAATGATCAATTACATTCTGAAAAAAAACAATATATTTAATTGCTATTTAGGATTTTGAAACCCTCGGTAACTGGGCTAAATCTCTAGTCTGAAGACTTCTTAATACGGGCTTCAGACCTAAAGCTTAGCCAAATGGTTTAACTTCTCTAATTAGGCATTTAGTAAATTTTTTTTTGGGAAAATTTTGATTTAGTATAAAATATTGAGAGTATGATCCATAAGATTTTCAAAAACCGAAAAAATTGATTGCTATTTAGGAATTTGAAACTTTCGCGAACTGGGCTAAAACTCTGGTCTGAAGACCACTTAAGCCTTAGGTCTGAATTCCGTATTAGGATATCTGAAGTTCGTAAAACCATATAGGGCTTAGGGCAGAATCACATTGACAGTAAAATGCTCACCGTCACCGTCAAAACCCTCACCGTATTTCGTTGATTTACGCATTTTCATTGCAATTCTTACGCAAATTTTCCATTACGATATTACCTTGTCTCATACTCGGTGACACTAGGTGAAAATAGTATAAGAAAATTGAATAAATAAAGCGAAAATGCGATAAACGGTAAGCAAAAAAAAAAACTGTAGGATTTTTTGCTACAGTTTTTCGTACAGTTTTTTTGCTCACCGTTTATCGCATTTTCGTTTTATTTCTTCAATTTTCTTATATTATTTTCACCTAGTGCCACCGAGTATGAGATAATGTAACACGTTAATTGAGAATTTGCGTAAAAATTACAATGAAAATGCGTAAATCAACGAAATACGGTGAGGGCTTTGACGGTGACGGTGAGCATTTTACTGTCGTGATTCTGCCCTTACTGTATTCAAGACGACATTTTCAAAATTTAATAAACTGAATCGGTATGTAATGAAATTGTAACTGAATCTTCATGGCCTAAACGGCCTAAACAAACCTAATCCGGGTTATAAAGGCTAAAATTTCGATAACTCGAATAACCCGAATTTAGAATGTTGAAATCTTCGCTGGGAACCATTTGTCCATAATATCTGATTTAAAGCCAAAATTTTCCCAAACATTTTGCCTATGTTCGAAACCAGTTTAACTCAAATTCTTATTGTATAACAGAGAACAGTTTAATTGAAAAAATGGATTCAATTGTACTCATTTTTTTATTTGTAAAAAAAAACTGAAAAAGTTTAAAATTAACTTTTCTTGTTGAAATACAAATTGTAGTAAAGCGGAAATAAAATTTTCATCTAGGAAGAAACAGAGAAAACATTCCTCCGTTTCTCAAAAAAGGATTTACATGTAAAATTTTCTTAATTTAACTCCTGAACTAACTAAGTTTCCGGGAACAATTAGTAAACTCTATAAAATGCCAAAAATACTTCCGTGGAACACTTTTCATTAGGAACTTTGAAGAATTTTACCTTACAAAAATGAAAGTATGGTAAAATTTTAAAAGATGAAAACCAAGAGGAAGAAAAGTTAATTTTTCTTTCACAAAGCTCTTTTACACCTTTCCAAAGGACGTTCAAACTTTTTCAGCTGTTTTTGAAATGCAAAATTATGAAAGAAATATGTATAAATAATTGTATGTTATATTGCCTTGCGTGGTACTAGTTTTATCTACTATAATGCACCTCTAATTACTTAATTAATATCAACTTTATTAATTTACAGCACTTTTATGTATTCTTTTTCTTTATATGTGTAATGTAGATGCTTTGCAATTATTTGTGGAATTTTATGCTTTTTTTAAGTTTCAGCAACTAACTCCTACTAATAAATTCTTTCACACGATTCTAATGGTTTTATTAAGTCTGTTTATGGGCTTTTTGGTTTATTTACTGGTTCATGCTTAGGTGTATAAGTGTTTAATAATCACAGCATTCCTCAGCAAAATATTGTGTTAGGGGAAGAATTATTTTCAAGGAAGAGTTCCAAAGAGAGAAAATTCCTTTTAGGTGAGCCGAGATATCTGCAGCAGCGCCATGGATGTTAAAATGTGTCCACTGTGTGATCACTGGTGTGATTACTGGGATCTCAGGGAGACCTGTATGCATGCCAGAACGACTTATCTGTTCGACAATAACACCACTGTGTTCTTTGCCATCTTCATGTCCTTCTGGGCCACTCTTTTTCTCGAACTGTGGAAAAGATACTCCGCAGAGATCACCCATAGATGGGATTTAACTGGCTTTGATATTCATGAGGAACATCCGAGGCCACAGTACCTGGCCCGGTTAGCTCATGTACAGCGTCGAACTGTCAATGTCGTGACGAATCAGATGGAGCCTCAGGTGCCCTTCTGGCGAGTTAAACTTCCTGCCACAATTTTGAGTTTCTCCATTGTGATGCTCCTCGTGGCATTGGCCGTGGCGGCAGTTCTTGCTGTTGTCCTGTACAGGATGTCCGTTCTGGCGGCTCTCAGTGTCTACGGGGATACTGTGACAAATTCAGGGGCTATTCTCTTTACAACTGCCACTGCTGCTAGTATCAATCTTTGTTTAATTATTCTGTTCAACTGGATGTACACCTTTGTGGCGGAATATCTGACAGAGCTGGAATTGCTGAGAACACAGACTGAATTTGATGATTCTCTCACTTTGAAAATCTACCTTCTCCAGTTTGTTAACTACTATGCTTCCATTTTCTACATTGCGTTCTTCAAGGGGAAGTTTATTGGGTATCCGGGAGATTACAATAGGTTCTTCAATTTTCGCCAGGAGGAATGTGGCTTTGGAGGATGTTTGATGGAACTCTGTATTCAGTTGGCGATTATAATGGTAGGGAAACAGACACTGAACAGCATCCTGGAGATGCTTCTTCCACAATTCTACAAATGGCTCAATGTCATCAAAGTCTCAGGATCTCGACTTAAGAGTGGATGGTCTATGAAAGGGGGAGCGAAACGGTGGCTAAGGGATTTGAAGTTGGTACAGTGGGGGTCGCGAAGTCTCTTCCCTGAGTATCTAGAAATGGTTCTTCAATATGGTTTTGTCACAATCTTCGTTGCCGCCTTTCCTTTAGCGCCATTTTTTGCCCTTATCAACAATGTCCTAGAAATGCGCCTAGACGCTAAGAAACTGATAACATATCATCGACGTCCTGTATCTCAGAGAGTCAGGGACATTGGGATTTGGTACAGAATTCTCGATTGTATTGGAAAGCTGAGTGTCATTACAAATGGCTTCATTATTGCATTTACCTCAGACTTTATTCCGAGACTTGTCTATCGGATTGTTGTATCACCGGATGGATCTCTCAATGGCTACATGAACTATTCACTGGCATATTTTGACACACGACACCTCCAACCGGGCAGTGAGCCTCAAATGACAGAGTACAACATAACAATTTGTCGATATCCTGACTATAGGGAGCCTCCATGGTCAGAGAAACCCTACGAAAGGACTTCAATGTATTGGCATATCCTGGCTGCAAGATTGGCTTTCGTTGTGGTTTTTGAGAATATCGTAGCTCTCGTGATGATCTTTGTTCGCTGGGGAATTCCCGATATGCCCTGCGAACTCAGAGATCAAATCCGCAGAGAAGCTTACATCACCAATGAAATTATCATCAAACAAGAGACAATTCGGGCAAGGAATGAGAAATACTGCGATGTCGCAAGTGCCCGTACAACATTCAGAGATTCAAATCCTTCGGCCAATTTTATAAAAATGGAACAGATTGAACAGCTAATGAATGCTACCAATATGTCTGGTGCTCAGCTCGATTTGGTTATCCATGGACCAAATAATCCTGTAGCTCCAGGATATGTCAGGGCATCGGAGAGGAGGGACAGCATTGAACCAGTGTCTCTCTAAAAGTCCTACAATTTACTCAAAGTGCTTTTTAGACAATTTTTTTAGGGATTTGCTCCTTGATTTTTATTTACTCATTTTTCTTGTGATTTTTTGCGTTGTGAAAAATGCTTCATCCTCAAGAGACTGAAGTGTGTTATCGAATATTTACCTCAATATTGTTTTTTTTTTGTTAGCAAGAAAAAGTATGCAGGCAAAAGATGATCTTCTATCAAAGTTTATTGATTTTATTATCGTTGTTGGCTAACGTATTATTTTTTTGGTGTAAATACTGATTTTTACAAACAATTTAAAAATTATTGTTCTTGTTTGATTTATCTAGGGGAGATTGGGGCAGTTTGCATTGACTATGATTTACACGAAAAAATAATTAGATTGTTCGTAAATATTTGTCAATTCCTACTGGTGATTTACGAAATGCTCATAAATCGTATAACCCACAAAAATGTTCGTAAAAGTTTGTACTTTTTTACAAACATTGTTCGTAACATGATCACTTAACGAGAATTATTTGTTCTCTTACAAACATTTGTTCACAGAAGCTCATAAACAAGTAGAAGAATCTTCGTATAATTTTGTCATTTGTTCGTAAAGTTTTGCCCGCCAGACAAACAAAATTCTACGAACAATTGTTTGTAAAGAAAAACAAAAAAAATTGTCGAGTGATCATGATTAGGACAACGTTTGTAAAAAAAATTACAAACTTTTACGAACTTTTTTATGGATTATACGACTTACGACAATTTTGTAAATTCCCCCTAGGAATTGACAAACTTTTACGAACAATTTTACGATATATTTTTCCTGTGTATGTGCTCTGAAAAAAAAGTTTTGTTAAGAGTTAATATAACGTGCTATAATTTTATAAAAAGGATGTTTTTTGATATTTTTTTTAACAATTTGACAAAACTTTCCTTATATTTTAAGTGGAAAAGCGTCATTTTGACAAAGTTTTATCGAGATCTAGGTGGACGTCGCTTTGACAAAATTGTTCCTTATTCTTTATGGGAGAACTTACTTTTGGCAAACTTTTTTTTATCACTTTGACAGGACTTTTAATTTCAATTAGCATCAGCTGTCTTAAATGTTGCATACAATGTGTTGTAATCGAAATTTAAAACAAAATACTGTAAAATCAAAATATCATACATATCATTTTTTTAATACTTCTTTTTTTGAGCTGCCGAAAGTTTTTCTAATTTAGAAAGAAATTTATAGACTTAGGGTAAAATGGGGTAATTTGGAACCATTTACAATTTGAGACATTTGAGATTTTCTCACCGTTTTATAAATTCAAAAGGAAGAAATGCTGTTTCTGTTCTTAATCGCCTTTTTCTTCTATTTCGCGATGTTGGTTTGCTCTTTGCTCATCTGAAATAATGAGAAAGTTTCAAGTGTCCCAAATTATAAATGGTTCCAAATTACCATATTTTACCCTACTAATAATTCGACTCCAAAAATACTCAAGATTTATAGATATTTTATGTTAAATAAAAATTTAATTACTATGCTATTTTAAAATGATTTTTAGCTAGTTAAGGAGTGAACTTCTATCCTATCTTTTTCTTAAAGATATTAAGATATTATACCTTTCGCAATGCCCAAGAGATTATCCAAAATGTGTAATTGACTGGTTTACAAAAGGGATTTCCCGTTAGTATACAAAACAAAATTTCCACTTATCCGTAAGTTTCGTATCCACTTTGTGCCACTGCTCTAAACTTTTAACAAGGTTTAATTTTGCAAAAATATTGATATTGATTGGCATTCTCTGTACATAAATATTGATAAAAATTACACAATATCAAACTAAGAACATAAAACAGTTGATAGGGTAAAAAGAGTAATTTGGAATCATTTCCAATTTTAAGATTTACTTACTGTTTCAGGTGAGTTATAGAGAAAAATAAGACCACGAAGAAGTACAAGTGCAATTCAAGATCCCATTCATGAGAACTTTTTCGTAATTTACTTCTTATTCACATCTAAAACAGTGAGAAACTTTCAAAACTCCGAATTAAAAAAAAAAAAAAACAATTTATCTCATTTTACCCTATAGTTTTCATCCATTACTTTTAGAAGAGATTTAAGAACAATTCCAGGGGATTCCTTTCGTTGATATAAACAACAAATTATTCTATTTTGATCAGGAAACACCGCAAAATTTATCAAAAATTTCTTTAATTCTTTAAGTTACTTGGTTAGGTTCATATCTTTGAATTTTTTCTTCGCCAAGAACAGAGAATTAATCAGAATTAAGCTAAACTTAAGTTTCTACTGGTTTTTACATGGATGATTCCTGAGTTTGGTTTTGTCTCACAGCTGTTAAAACCCAATTCATCGATTTTAGAATTACCATAGAAACATCTGCAGGTTTTTACTAATTTCTGTGTTATACAAGAAATTTTGTTTTATTATCGATTTGATAAAAAAGGATAAACAAATCTTGCATTCAAGCCTCAGGGCAAAATGTACAATTTCGCGAAATTGAGAAGGCATGGGAGCAGCAATATTTACCAAATTTGATTTTTACGGAATGAATTTATTGGAATTTGAGCAAAATAGCAATGATTTTTGAAGGAATCAAAGAAAATATTGTTCCTTTAACTCCTTTTAGTAAATTGCATTCTTAGTAGATAGCAGATTCTTAAGGTTATTACGTTGCTAATTTTCTAATTGTTCATTCTTAGATTAAAGGAAAATAGTAAATTAGTGTTCTTTACATATTTTTAAACATAATTTTTGAATTAGCGTTGTTCCGTTTTTTTTTTCAAATTGCTTATAAGATTGCATTGATTTGATCTGGGGTGACATGATAACTTATTTTCGATACCATCGACTGTCAATTTTGAAAACTTTAAACGACAGCTGCACTTCCTGTAACTCAACAGTCACATTCAACAATTAATGGTCCAACAATGCGTAAAAAGTCTACATTCACTTAATCTAACAGATATAGCTTTATCGATACTATCGATTCGATAGTATCGAAAAGTTATCATTCCATCCCTGTTCTTCAGAATCATTTCAATAAAAATCTGCCCATTCTTAAATTATAGGCTCCTTCAAGTTCCCAACGCGTCAGCTTTTAGGATACTGAGATCTTTTCGGATTCCTCGAAAAAAGACTTTATTAAACATTAATTTTATTCGAAAAGTGGTCAGCTGCCCTTAATATTTAGATGTTTTTGCTTAAGAAAAAAAAGAAAAAAAAATGCAATATTCGAAGACTTCTGCATTATTACCAAAAAAGAAGATAAAAAATTAACAAAAACTGCCATATGAAAAACTATTTACAACTGCCTTTTGCGGACTATCAGAAATGTTCACAAGGAATTCCGTTTTGAAAGAAATTATCAGGACCGAAAAGAGCTCTAGAATTCACTTCTATGACACAGAAAAATTGCATTCCTGCAGGAGATATCTTGGGAATAAGTTAAGGAAACTCCGTGATGTATGCAACATATTTTCGGCGCCATTTTTTCAGCATAGGGTAAACTGGGGCACCACCAAACACGGGGTAGCACCAAACATTACGATTTTGTAATCAGATATTCGACATCAAAGGACAAGACTTATAGAAATTTATAAGCATTTATAGGGATGCTTGCCCACTGAAGAAATGGTCGAGATAGTCCAAGTAGTTTAGAAATAAAAAATAGTATTTGGTCATCACCCAGTTTCCCCTACACAGAAAAAATTAAGAAATTTTTCGTTAATGTTTGTGAATTCATACGGGGGACTTACGAAATACTCGTAGAGCGTACAGCCAACTAAAAATTTTGTAAAAGTTTGTACTTTTTTACGAACATTGTTCCGTAACATGATCATTTTTGTTATTTGACAAAACTTTAAGTCAATTAAGAACATTTTTTGTGTGTTTACGAATATTTACGAAAAAATTTTCGTAAATGAATAAAAAATGTTCATTAAGTGATCATGTTGCGAACAAAGTTTTGTGAAAAAATTACAAAAATTTACGAACTTTTTGTGGATTATAGGATTTACGATCATTTCGTAAGTCCTCAGTAGAAATTCACAAACATTTCCGAACAATTTAACGAAATATATTTTCTGTGGATTTTCAGCATCAATGGATTCATAAGAAGTGCATGTCAAATAAATTGTATATATTTAGGGGCATTTAAAAAATGATTTTTAAAATTGACTCTCAATAGGCAATTCATATCAAATTCTTTCAGTCCGTCGTCACTTAAACCGGAACTCCTTGTAGAAAGAAAAGAAAAAAAATCATTTTATTATAATTTTATTAAATAAAAGTAAGATATTTAAGACAAAAGTAGACGAGGATACGGCAGTTTGAAGCAGCTGAAATTTTTTTAAAGATTTATTTACCAAATCTTTATGAATTATTGGGTCAAAGGAACACCTCTTCGACAGGGAACCCCTATTGGCATTTTGACGCTTTTTTGGGCGCTCAATCGGTCAAGTGGTAGAGCACTCGCTTTATGATGCAAGTGTCCCGGGTTCGAATCCCCTTTGTGTCACCAGGAATTTTTCTGGCGTTAAAGGTGTTCGGATTGTACCCAGTGAGCTTCACTGCACTTGATTCTACGAGCATGGGCCTGACAACATCATCCCGTACAAGAAAAAATTAAAATGCATGTCTAGAAATCCCCTTGCGGGAAGGCCTTGTTCCTTCATGGAATGCTGTGCCAGCATTATTATTATTAATATGACGTTTTCTCATTAATCTGCGTTTTCCGATAATGTTAAATGTTCAAATTTTGTTTCCAAATAGTACAGAGTATAGTGTCAATGTGTCCTGGCACAAGTTCTTAAAGTGTCAATAGGTGTTCCATTCACCCTATTCAAGATAAAGCTGTCTTCAGACTAGAGGTTTAGCCCAATTTCCGACGGTCTCAAAATCCTAAATAGCAACCTTTTTTTATAACTTTTTCAGAATTTAATAGGTCATTTGTCATTAATAATCCAATCCTAAATAAAAGTTTTCCAAAAAATCTTGATTGTTAAAAAATTAGACGAGTTAAGCCAAATGGCTAAGTCTCAGGTCTGAAGCACGTACAACAAAGTCAAGTGGTTGCACTTGGGTATTGGCTGTACACGGAATAATGTCCTGGCCTGGTTATTAATTTATTATCAAAAAATGCATACGTGAAAGTGACTGACCCTCCCCAACCACAATATTAATGAATTATTGTGAAGCACAGTTTAAAAAGTATCTATCTAATCTGCCCTTATTCACAGTGCCCCTACTCTCCCCTACTCAATTATCTATCAGGAAAATTCATCAAAGAATTTGTGAGAAAAATGTCTCAAATATTGTTTATTCATCGATTAATAACATTTTCCCAATATTTCTCAGTCTGTGCAAACAGAAATTGAATTATTTGGGAAATATACAAATGGTAAATTATTTGATAGAAGAATTTATTTTGAGCCGAATAGCGTACCTCTATTGCACCAGAGATGTTTAAAACCTTTAATGTACGTTACAGGAGCTTTAATATGTTTAATGTTCACCGGAGTTTATCTTAAAGCAAATATTTATATTCTCCGGAAGTTAAAATCTCTGGGTTTTAAAACTCTTGGTGTTTACATACTTTTGCTAAATGCTATCCATGATAATGAAGACATGTTAAAATGACGATAGAATAGGAAGTTGATTAAAGGAATGTTGTGCCTATATAAAGAGAATCTCAAAGTTTATATATGGAAAAAATACATTGTAAAAAGAATTACTGTAGAATGTTATTTCCTATTCAATGTAATGTTTTGTTTATTGTATAAAATCCTTTACTTTTCCACGAAATTTCTCTTGTCTTTAGACACTTTAAAAGATTTATTGAAAAGTAGAGGATTGTTTTCTTAGAATCTCTTATTATACGTAATATTTGGTGTTGTGTTTGTCCACAAAATAAAATTCGCCAAAGATATTGTGAAATTTTATAAAAAAAAGGTTTAATTTTTTTTCAATGAAAGGGAAATTTACCCAATCTTATTCATAAAATGCATAAATTATACAAAAAAACATGTTATTGTAAATCATTTAGAATTTTATTAAATATATAAAATCTCAATGGTATTTTTTTGCTTTGTGTGGTCTTTTTTTTAAAGGGAATGTGAGATAAGAGCGGAAAAATTTATGGGTGGAAAATTGGCTATTTTCCCCAATGGGTGGGATGTTTTAATCAAGAATCACCCTCAAGGAGCCAATGTGTGAATGTCTCATGAGGTGACTGAGGAAGACAGGTCATAAAAAAAATTGTACCCTCTCTAAACGATTATCGGGGTTTTCCACTTGATCCACTTGTCTGTTTGCTCCCTATCTTTCTTTTTTTTCCTTTGCCACTTGTGTTTTCTGCTCGTATTGTACGGTGGAGGGATGAGAGGATTGTACCACCTGCTAAAAACACTCCAATCACCTCATTCTGATTTACCTTATCACTGTGAAATCACGATAATACCCATAATACCATTAAAATATCATGCAGAATTAGCTGATGAATCACCAAGGAAGGGAAATAAATTACCCAAATATAATAAGAAGTGAAAATTGCGAAATTCATAATGCATTGATTTTAATATTTATTTTATTTCACTTTGATATGTTCTATAATAATAATTTTTCACCATGTCTTTTAATAGTATCCTTTAATGTCTCTCTGTCTCTCTGTTTCTATAAGAAGAAGCACAAAAAGAGGTGAAACAATCTGACTATTTTGTTCATCAATAATGAAATAAGTTAGATTTTTTTTATAAATATGCATTTTCTTTTGCCTTTTTTTTGCAGGTAGAATTATTTAAATACTAATAGCTTGTTTTTCTTTGTCAGTTTATTAGTAACATTTTACATTAATTATGTAATTTTCTTTACCATCTTTCTCTTTCAAGTCCAACAATTAGGATATTTTTTTTCAGCTCTATCAGTTTTATTTTTTTAATTTAATACAGTTTTCTTTTCCTCACTAAAAATATAATGCAAATATATTTTTTAATACTTCTTTTATTTATGTAATTTATTTTTACATTGACTTTTAAACGACTTCTTTGTTCCTCACACAGCTCATCAATCTGCAAAATTTATGCATAATTTATTCCAGATTTCTCTTTGTAAGAAATCTTTCTCAATTCAATTCGCCATCCTTGTGTTTTAGTTTAATCAGTAAGAGAATAATTAATTGGTAAATTGTGGGGAATTTCAGTGGGTTCTCGTGTCGAATCGTACAGGGGGAGTTCTCTTTAAGATTGCCCAGTGAAGAGAGAAGAAGGAGGAGGTAAGTGTCTTAGGAAATTTTGAAGAATTGCTGCTGGGTTCATCTCATACCATCACATCGCACACGCCCAAAATCTTCAATTTACTGCTCATTTGAGGGTGAATCTGCAAAAAGGACAAAGAATATATTGTGTTTATTTGTCAACTCATATGGTCTCATTTCTCAGGTTCTAATTATTTCTATTACAGGACATCTTGCAGGTGAGATTTCTAGACATGTGTTATTATTTTTTCTTAGGAATGCGTACATGGGATATTGTTAGTTCCAAGTCCTGTAAAGGAATTCTGTAATAGTATGACAATGTCATATAACAAATTCAAAATTCATGCGATAAATACGGATGAAGCAGTCGAAAATCCGATTCATATCAGTTACTAAGAGCTTCATAGAGCTTTTAGCGAAAGTATTTCGGTCCTCATTGCGGGCTTTAACACTTTCGTCTCTTTAGGGACTCTGAGTACCCAAAGAAGCATATGAATATTTTATGAAAAACAATGTTTTTTTAATTATTCAGAACTGATAAAAACCCGATTCTTATGAATGATTACAAACTATAAGGATGTCCAAATGTAAGATATTTTTTGTATGACCTCAATTAATTCCTGAGCTTAGATATTTTTGATTAAAAAATGGTGAAATTGGCTTGCAGCATATGCTGCGGTCCGGAAAGAGTTATTGTTGTCCTGCTCCCGAATTTACCACTAAAATTTGTCATATGACATTGTCATATTATTACAAAATTCCCTTACTGGAGAATTAAGCACAGTAGCTCACTGGATGTAATTACCTACGAGCACAGTTCGCTGAAAAAGCAGCGTTTTTAGCATATTTTTGCTGAGTCGATCAGCTGCCCGGTCAGCAGTTCTTGAACAAAAACTTCTAACCAAATATGTGGAAATGCCACTACCTCGCAAGTGTCGTTTTAGGGCAGAATCACATTGACAATAAAATGCTCGCCGTAGCCTCACCGTATTTCGTTAATTTACGCATTTTCATTGCAATTCTTACGCAAATTTTCCATTACCGTATTACCTACTCGGTGGCACTAGGTGAAAATAATATAACAAAATTGAAGAAATAAAACGAAAATTCGATAAACGATGAGCAAATAAAACAGTAAGAGAAAATAATCCTACAGTTTTTTTGCTCACAGTTTAGCGCAATTTCGTTTTATTACTTCAATTTTCTTATATTATTTTCACCTAGTGCCACCGAGTATGAGATAAGGTAATACGGTACTCGAGAATTTCCGTAAGAATTACAATGAAAATGCATAAATTAACGAAATACGGTGAGCATTTTCCTGTCGACATGATTCTGCCCTGAAGGTTAGCAGAATTCAGCTGAAGATACATACGCTTTCAGCTGAATTGAAATCAGTTAGCATTTGGTGTTCACTAGTTCTTTAATTCCAGAAAATTTTAGGTACCAGACATGGTAAATCGAATCGGTAAAGTCCACCCTTAAGTTTTAGAAAAGCTTACGAACAGAAAAGCATTTCCACCGTTTTGCTCTGGAGGTTGATCACCAACGCTAAGACGGCGGTGGACGCTGAAAACTACACGGGATCTCAGTTAAACGAAACTGTACTTCGAAAGCATTGTTGATGAATAAATTTATCTATCTATCTATCTATGTCAAAGCCACCCGCACTTACGGTAGTCTAAACGGGATTAATACGCGTGTCCCTTGATTTACCGACTTTTACAGACTTTAAAAACTCACTTAACGCAAGGGTAACTCATAAGCAGCACTCAAAGTGGCTCGAGTTTCCGGTTCTTTGAAAAAATGTATGAGTTTCCCGGGTTCTCTGAAAAATCACAAGGGCTTTCTTGGTTTCTCGTGGGTCCCCGAAAAAATACGCAAATCCCAGCCAGACTGATTCGAGCACTCTGAAATGAATTTAGATTTAGGCACCCCATGGATTTAACTCATTATTACAAAAAAGGGGGTTTTTGAGCGGTGAGATCCTTGATTCGACTGTCACAGTTGCGAGTTCATATTTCGTTCCCTGCTAATGGTTCAAGCATATGAAGGGACATTTTCACAATACATTGTAATATACTTCAAAAGTACTTTCGCATAATTTACGGTTTACCGGTCCACAACCGTTTTAATGTACAGATTTAATCAATGAAAAAAATGCGCAAAATAGCTTAGAAGTACACTTGATTTTCTGATAAATATTATTTATTGGTTATAAACCGGTTCATTATCAGTTCAGAACCGATTGGGACCGGTTTAGTGTTATCGAAAATTCCAAAACCTTTCCAACGAGTCCAAACATATCATACGTTATAATAATGTAAGAATTAATAAAAATCCAGCGATAGAATGACATTTGAACCAGGGATCTCATCGCCAAAGGCAATGCGCCATGAGATCCTTTTTTTCTAAGTGCTATTACTATAGTCATAGTGTAACATTTTGTTATCAAATTAGAAGCTTCACGTAACCTCTTTCTGGGGATTAAAGTGGAGTCACCAGAGGGAATTATTCATTCATAACAATCCGATAAATACTAAAAAAAAACTTCTGTTATTGTAATTATTTTGCTATCGCTCAATTATGAACTTTAATAGGGTAAATGTGCCAAATTTTCCGTATAGTTATATGGAAGCGCTAAAGTCCTATGTTTGAAATGTAATATTTTTAAATCGATTTTTTTGTTATTTGTTTTTAAGGAGTGTTGCTTGGAATCTTGTAGATGGTTTATCGTATTTGTTTTCTCTAAAATCATTCCTAATACGTTTTAAAATGAATAATAATATTGACATAGCATTGGTTAGTTTTTCGGCCACATTGATTCTTATAGTTCTTTGTTTTTCCGGAATTCTTCCAAAGTCTTTTTCACATCATCTCGTTCGTCGAAGCGATATTTTTTGTTTTTTTTTATTTGCGTTGTACAATTTAGCGTATTCAAAATCTAAAAATTCATGGAAAATTTCAGGAAAAATAAGTGGCCGAAATTGCAAGCTGGCCGAAGTTTGGTACAGTTACCGTATATCATAATAATTACGCATAACTTACGTAGGAGATCAGTAAATTGGTATAAGAAAATGTTTATGGCGTGTGTGCAAGTGATCAGGGAACTCATGAGTTCATCAGTTCATTTAATTTTACAAACGGATTTTTTTCATCTAACCAATTCTCATGAAATAAATTTTCTATTTTCACAAGATCGAGACTCCCACAAAATGTTTTCTTCCTGTACAATGTTTTCAAATTTTATGAAATTAAATCTTGCCATCAATCACAAATGGATTATGAAACTCTATTTTTGTGCGAAAACCTTGTAAATTTTTTCTGCCTGTGCAGATGTTACTTTCCCATCTGCGCTCTTTGAAAGCTCTTGAAAGCTTCTTCCACTGCAAGAAGTAGGCTTTATGGGTAATTTACATTTAAGGAAACCATCTAGTTTGACTTCTAGCGTGATTTTGATCGTGTGACGTGTAATGAAATTACAGCAACACGACATCCACCTGCTCTACCGCCCACGAATGTTTTTTGTGGGGAGAGCAGAGCAGGAAGAAAGTGTACCTTCCAGGTGTTTCTACATATGGAAAGTTGGAAAAGTCTCTGGCTATAAAGATGATATCACAACAGGCGATTGTACGTGCCAAAGAGGACAATTTATTGTATCTTTTGTGCAGACGTTCTCATGCACATGCGGAGAAAACATTCGGATCTTACCAGAGTGAATTTCTCTTACAACTTTTTAGGGATTGAGAAGGATAACCAAATATTCAAAATTTATCCCATCTATTTTGGGCTCTAGCCACTTGAGATTTTCGAGGTAGGTATTGTACGTGAAGAGGAGCAAATGAGACTTTTATTGATGTGATAATTGCCATAGAATACGAGATTTTTCCTAAGACCATAAATGCTCATAAATCTACCCAAAATTCTCAAGGGATTAATTGATGTCGTACGCGTTGGTCATAGCAAATGAGGAAGGTTGAGTGGAGTATGTCTGACGTTGAATTTTCCTTAAAGATTAATTCAGAAGGAGGGGAAAATTCAACTCACCTGACCATTTCTTCCCACGCATTCCCATAAATCCGCTGGGTACTCTCTTGATTGGTGCATCTTCGGATTGTACGAGCTGTGCTGGCTGCAAAAAGCTTCCGTCTGCTTGAAGTTCATCCAATTCCGTGATTAATTTATTCAATGCACTTCCAGCGGGAATTTTTTTACCTCTCACACCAACAAACTTACCGCGGAATTCATAGGGACCTTTCTTGGATTTCACAAAACCGAATAAATTTCTCCTATCGGCTGAGATGCGATACTGCAAAAGAGAATAATTGATTTTATTGATGATTTGATGATGTTGAAAAATTCTTACCCCGGGCTGTTTCTTTCCTCTCATGCCAAAAAATCCAACGGCAGGAGCTCGTTTCTCAGAACTTTCACCCATGAGTACATCTGTGACATCTTTCTTCCCGCGCATACCGTGAAATCCCATTTGAGGTGCTCTCTTTTCAATTTCCTCATCGTATCCAATGGATTCGTCCTCGGACCATTTCTTTCCTCGCATCCCTTGGAAGCCCATTGGAGCACGTTTGTCCACTGATTCGTCGTCATCGTAGAATTTTTTGCCCCTCATGCCAAAGAAGCTATTTGAAGGAGCCCTCTTCTCGCCATCCCAGAGGTGTAGGCCATACATTTCACTCAGACGAGCAAGGAGTTCTCTCTCTTGGTCCAACTTTCTATAAATTTGATCTAGCTGTTCGTCATCGTCTTGATTGTGGTGCATCAATTCCTCCTCAACTTGAAGATCCTCCAGTGGTGGCCAAATGTGCTCACTCTCTTTCTTCCCTCGCATTCCAAGAAAGCCGGAAGGAGCACGTTTGTAAGAATCAAAGGAAAATTTCTTACCACGCATCCCCATGAAGCCGGAAGGGGCGCGTTTTGGGATGTAGCGGAAGGGTAAATTAAGGAAGAGTTTCTTGTCTCGAGATCCCTAAGAAAATGTTTTGTTTTTTTTTTTACTTAATTTTCTTAAAGGCTTTTCTTTCCAAAATATTTCTATACCTCCATGTCCATGGATGGCTCATCCATCGTGACCACTTCGGAGTCTTTTTTGCCTCTCATGCCCATAAAGCCGACAGGTGCTCGTTTCACCAGCGACAAGATAGGTAATCCCCTGTTGATGGAAAACAAAAATTGGCCTATTTGATAGGAAAAGATACTATTTCCCCGCAATATTGTCATATTTCCACTCAATTTTTGTCTATTATTAGACCTTGTTCCTCCTATCGGGAACTTCCACTTTATATGCTATGTTAATAATAAATTGTAGAGATGAGACAAGCTGATGAATTGAATTTCTGTGCATGAAGTTTTCTTATGCTTAATTCAGGAAAAGTTACCTCACCTGAAAATTAAATTGCTAAAAGCACTCTAAACCATATGCTTTCTTACTATCTTTTTAGACTGTTCTTTAATTCACTTTGATCTTTCTGATTATCTTTTATGTCCTCTATGATAATATTTTATTCACAGGAAATTTCATTTAAGTTCTCCTCCAAGCTATATACCTACTTATCCACAAAATTATCAATTCATTTGAATGATCTTTTTAATTAATTTTCAATGAAGGATTTGAATGCAAATTTGCAATTTTCTGCATTTTTTCGGACATGTGTAGAGGAAGGCTTTCAGGCTTCGCACACACTCTGACTCCGCACACTTCACATTTTTCCATATTCCTCTAATACATCTGATCTATTGCGATACGTTTCAATAGCTAGTCTTAAGTTATACATTTGTTGGATGGTTGGAAAAATGTGACTAATAATATATATATTTTTTATTTAAAAAGACCCGAAAGGCTTTGAAGAACATTTATTTGACTTAAACTCTTTTATTATCACAGCTTTTGTTATCCTTCTCTTCATTCACAAATTTTTGATGTAGCTGTATTCACAGGGTTTATCTTTAGGACACCCCTGATTTTCGCTTAAATTTATTTCAACTCGAAGAATAAGAAATTTAATGATAAAATTTTGCTAATTTTTTAACAAAAATATTTTTGTCATAACGGTTAAGGTGAAGTGGGCCGCCCTTCAATTTGGTGAAAATTGGCGTCCTTTTAAAAATAGGTGGAAAAGCCAAAGGTGCCTCAATTCAAAAGTTGCACATTCACATCGGTACTTCTTAGGTGTAAAAGTACAAAGAGTTCCCGCTTGAGTGAAAAATGGTTTGAAAGAATTTGATATGAATTGCTTACTATTGGAAGCTATTTATAAAATAATTTTTGAAATGCACCTGAATGTATGCAAATATTTTTCACGCTGTAAATTTGAAGTGAATTTCTTATGAATCGTTGGCGCTATGTTGAAAAATTGGCGCCGAAAATATTTTGCATACATCACAGAGTTTCAGTAACTTATTCCAAAGACTTCTCCTGTGGGTATGCAATTTTCCTGTGTCATTGGAGTGAATTTCCGGTTTTTCGGTCTCGAAAATTTCTTTGAAAGCGAAACTCCCTGTATAAGAGTGTTTCATGATAATGTTACAGTTTTTTAGGGGTAATTTTTCCATTAGGGTAACTTCAACCCCTCTTATTACACTTAAAAAGGTAATGTTTACACCGATTTCAGATCATTACCTTAAGGATAAAATTAACATTGCCGAAATGTTATTTTAACATTTTTGGATTTTTTCAGTGATGTAATGTGGCCTATTGATTCCTACCTCTAAAATGTGCACAATTTTTTAAAAAGTTTGTTGTATGACTAATATACAATTAGAGGCGAATGTTCATTTGAGATTTTTAAAACACGATTTTGAAAATTTAAGAAAAATAGAGGTTTTTGGGTATTTCGTTTAGAATGTAATAGTTTCATACATATATTTGTTATTTTACAATTGATTGGTAAATTTAACTTGGTTTAATTGTATACATGTGTTTGTCATGCACTGGTAGAAATCCGAAAAAGTTAAAATAATATCCTATATGGTATTGACCTGAAATCGGTGTAAATATTACCTTTCTTAGATGCTAGGGATTAAAATTACCCTTTTCATTTTAATTTTACCAATAAAAAGGTGTAAAATTGACGTGAAAAAATGTTAACACTTAGAAATGTTAAGAAAAAATATTATCGTACACTCTTATTTTCTTAGCGTGGAATTTATCGAATTGCATTTTTTAGCTTAAAAAACTAATACAGTAGAGTCTTCTAAATGAGAACGCTATTTATTTATTTTTAGAGGTATTTTTGACATTTCCCACCTCCCAAATTCGAACGATTTTTTCAAAACTAACGAAATTTATATGAGATTATACTATACTTTTAATCAAACTTCCGTATTTTCTCACAAGTTTTAGTGGTAACATACTTCCTTTTCATTTTATACGATCATAACGTAATGCAAACATTCCGGAAGAAATACATAAATATCACTTTCATTCACCCAGAATACAAATTTTTAAACGTAACCCCACAATTGATATTTTGAATCCAAACGTCGTTCGAATTTGAGAGATTCAGATTTGAGAGACTCTACTGTAATCTCTGGATAGATTTCAGGTGGGAAAATTAAAGGTACAATTTAATTTATTTAATCATTTTTGTTCTTCAATGACAATGATAAAAATAACGCAAAAAATGTATAAATACATTTTGTTGCTTAGCGAAAGGGTCTGCAAAATGTGTGGACAAAGTCAGGCACGGAAAGAGCTTAAGATTGCGTCGATTTTGATAATATTTTCTATCATTTGCTTTCTTGTTTTAAATTCCAGAATATAAATCCTTTTCTTAGTCAGTTACACTATAAAAATAAATAATCTTTGTATTGATTTAATGCAAAGAATTTAAATTCGGTACCCGTTAAGATGCGTGCTTGACACTGTCTCTTCGCGCCCTCTTAATAAGGCAAAGTGCTTAATCTTTCAATGCGCGAGCCCTTAAATATTTCAATTTTTCTTTTATTTCCCAAAGCAAAAATTTTATTTAACTTAAGTTAATAGAAAACAATGAATAATATTAACTTTATTTTGGAGAATACATTTTTTGCTTTGGGAAATAAGAGAAAAATTAAAATATTTAAAGATTGGCACTTTCAGATGTAGGCCACTATCCTTTAGATATTTTTTACACTTTTTTCTATTGCATTTTTTAAATTGGTTTAAAGATGCTATGAAGCAATGTGTTTTTTATGTATATAGGAAACTTCCCTAGGATTTAGCCTTAGCGTGTCTCATAAAAATGCATTTTTTGAAAACGTGGAAGTTTTAGCACTTTCCTCGCTTGTTTTAAGTTGATTTTAATTAAATATAAAAGATAATAATCTTTTTAGGCTTTTTAGTAATACAAAAGAAAGGGTACTAATTTCATAGCCCTATGAAATCATTAAATTGACCAAGTCGATCAGCTCGATTTTTCACAAAAATCGTTTTATTCGCTTTTTGGATACTTCTTTATATACCCTCTACCGTCCCTGTGAATATATTGAAATTTAAAATCTCTATAACTTTGAAAATAATTATCTTTCAAGCATAATATTCACAGGGAAGGTAGAGGGTATATTGATAATTATTTTCAAAGTTATAGAGATTTTAAATCTCAAAAATCTTATACTCTGGCGTCTGCATGTAAAATCTCAACTTCAAATCGTTCTCCTGTAAAATTTGCGTACACTACTGAGAGAAATCCGAAAAAGTTAAAATAACATTCCGGAAATGTTTATTTTACCCTGCAGTTTTGATCCGAATTCGGTGTAAATATTATGCGTTTTAGGTGTACTAGGAATTAAAGTAACCCTTTTTCATGTTAATTTTACCTTTATAAAGGTATAAAATTAACATTAAAAAATGTTGATATATTTTTACACCTAAAAAGTGTTAAAGTTATGAGGAAAAAAAGTTAATCGCACCCCCGTTTTTTTCTCAGTGTACCTCTATTCTTTGCACTAAAACTACCACCATGATCTGTTTAAAAAATCTCACAAAGCCACATTAGCACATTAAAAATCACAATTCCTTTATGCTAAAATAAGTTTCCCGCTTGTCTGAGTGAGAGTAATCCGATTTTTAAGCCCCTTACCATTGAGAAAAAAGACCATTCAGTCTCACCTGATGTAGTCCATCTCCTCATTTGTTGCAACTGGAGGCGTAATGGGCCGCTCATCGTTCTCTTCAGGCTCAGGGGGAGACGATGGTGAAGCAAAGATGTAGGAGGTGGATGTGGGAGGGATTTCCGTGGCACTTCTCTTACCTCGGACACCTTGAAAGCCGAGTGGATTCCGTCTGTGATGGGCATTCTCGGCGTTCGTTGGCACAATTAGGAAGAGCGGTGAACAGCAACAGATCACTAGGACCAGAGCACTCGTCAGAAGAGTGCCCATTTGCTGGATCTGCAATGGATAGAGGCATGATACGATGTGAAAAATTAATTAAAATCATCGATGGATAAAAAATGTGTATGAGCATTAATCAAATATTTGCTTAGGATTACAGCAGCACCAAGTGATTTTCGCACGCGAAGCATTGATCTATGATTGTGACATTGGCCATATTTATGCAAATATCGCATAAAATAACAAATAAACATTGTCCCCACCCACTTTTTGTAAATGCTACCAAGCTGTTTGGTAACAAGAGTGAAATGTTTCAGCTGCTGGATTCTTGTGCAAATATGCGAAAAGGCGTTATAGTATATGTCGTAAATTCTTCAACAATATATTTACTCATGAGATCTTTTCGAGGAAAATCCCTTCTGGCCATAAGTACTCCGGATGTGAACTCATCTTTTGAACTTTAATTTGTAACACGGCACAGAATCTTATGTTCGAGAAGTGACTGAGAGTCCTCGTATCATTCTCCATAATCAAATATTGTTTATACACTGTAAGATTACCAACAAATTTCCATACACTACGTGAGGTTATTGCCAAAACAGCTCGCACTGCTTCATGCTACTTGAGATATTCATCATAAGACATGGCACACGTTTTTCGGGAGGGGTTGAAGTTCTCAAGAACTCTTCTACATTTCGCACACAATTCCTCTGCAAATATTTATCAATGAGACAGATCAAAATGTGAACTGTTTTCGGCGAACTCTGCAACAAAAGGTCAGCTATAGGGGAGGTGGGAGAGAGGTCAGAAAATCTGCCTAAAGACATTCAATACAAAATGAATTGTTGTGGGGTATTTGGGATGGATAAAGATTTGTGGGTGGATTTTTCAGAAAAGGAATGCCTCTGAGATATTAATTTAAATTCATCAGAAATTAACTATTTTAAATTCCAGCAATTTATGTGTGATACGCATCATTTGGATGCTTTTCTTTTTCCAGAAACTAATGATAAGATAACATCGGTGACGTAGAATACGTAGAACAATCCTTCGTGAAAATCACTGTATTTTCTTGCTTCCAAAGACATTGACTGGAAGACCTCTTTAATGATTTTCCTCGTCGACGGAACATTGAGAGTTTTCTCAAGAGTATTGAATTTTCATTTTCCTGCAACGTCTTTTTCTCATACAAAAACTCATATCGTGCAAAATAGTCCCATCTCTCAGATCACTTGTGATCCTTTCAAGCATTTCCTGCTCCTGGGTACAAAGAGTAATTTGAATTTTTAATTTTATTCAATGCCACACCAATCAACTAGGAACTGTTGGAATGAAATTGAACGCATCAAGGCGGAAAACTCCAAGTACGACACTTCAATCAGTGACTTTTTTTTTTCAAATCACACCATTCACAGGACTTTTTGTTCTGTTAGTAAAATTCTATCCATGCCACATCACAAAATTTCTGGCATACATTTGAAATACATTTTTTCACCATCTTTACTTTCCTCTGTTTTCTGAGGATATTTGTTCGTGAAATATTCGCAGGATTTCTTTTACAACCAGCCTGATGGACTTAACAGTGAGATTTTTCTTGAATAATACAACTTTATTTCATATTTTCTTGAAATATGATTATTGTTCTGGGAGTGGGTGAAAGTGGCAAACTTGAAGGGATAAAAGAATCATTTTACAGTCGCTCAAACAAACCATAAATTCTCTCCTCAATTTTACGAGTTTTTCCCAATGAAATGGATGGAAAGAAAAATCTCTCCGTGAGTTCATGAATTTTTTTTGTTCCATGTCCAAGAGACTGTAAAAATCTCTTACGGGGAAAATGGCAAAATCTTGCAAATTTTTGTGTGAATATGATCAAATTTTGTCACTTCACATTTCATATTTTCGTGTTCAAAGTACATTTAACACAACTTTGCAAAGCTTTGACTAAATATTTCATTATTCCCTCAAAGCTGTGGCAAAGGAAAGTTTTCGGAGTTCGGAGTGCTTGAAGTCGCATGAATTTTGTGCATTTAGCGAAGTTACTGCAAATGTTTTTTTCTTCATTCACCGGTTTTATAATCGACTTAAGTTTTTTAAAGACACCCCCACCTTTCTCCCCAATTATATGATAAAGAAATATTAATGCCTTCAGCTCAACTTTTAGATCAAATGAAATCAAATTTTGCGTCACTTTTTAAAAGATTTGCATAAGTCTATCCTACTCTTTCGACTCTAAATTAGACTGTCCTAAGTTTAATTTAATTTGAAGTTCAAAAGAAGAAGAAGAGTCCAAAAGAGTAGGATAGACATATGCTAAACTTTTAAGAAAAAAAGGGATGTGAATTTTGATTTTATGAAATTTTCCTGATCTAAAAGTTGTGCCGGAGCCATAAGGATTTTAGTTAAATATTTAAAGTCAAATTTGAAGATATCCTATTTTGAGTTTATAATGAGACTTCAGCGAGTTTATGTAATAATTTTCAATATTTATTGAAGACCTTTGGGAAGGCTCTTCTATGTATTCAATTCCCCAGAGGTATTACCGGTCCTTCTGGATCCCGTTTCCACGATGAAGTATCAGACCATTTTTCTTAATGATTAACGCTTTTAGGACGATTGGAACACCGGAGTCCCAATTTTTTTCCTAAGGCCTTTTAAAGTTAGGTTTTGCTCTAAAAAGTAAAAAAAAAACGTGATTTTTTCTGCCCCCGATTTTTTACCATCTCGTCCTTAAAGGATGAAGACGTCCTTCAGGTCAGCTTGAAAATTAAAGAAAATTTAAAAGAGCTTCGCATTTCCATTGTAGCCTTGTTATTGCGATATTTGTGACGAGTTAATTAAAAGGATTACGAAATTTGATAATTTAAAATTAAAGATCTTTTTGGAAAATACGAATCAACTTGTAAAAAACGGTTTAAAGATTTAAGACCTATAGATTTTTCACAGTCACTTAAAGCAAATCAATTTAATACATTTTTTGAAACAAATAGAATTAGATTCGAACAGTTAAAACTGGTAAAGCAGAAAAAAAGAATACCAATTAATTCCTGGCTAGCTTTTATCCTTCAAAATAATAAAAATTGAAAGTTTTGACAACAAATATGGCAGTTACTTCTGGTTGTTGACCAGGGACATGACGTTTCCTATGTTTCCGTACACATGTGTTTCTAGCGTGCCGAAAAAACTTTTGAGTTCATTAGCTGTTTTCTGTCATTGTCGAATGAATTAGCAAATAATATAAATACAAAATAAAAGCCAATTTAATATGGAATGGGTAACCGAAAACCCCAAATTGGTAACCTACGTAGTTTCGGAGATATCTCGTGAAATGTGTACGAAAACAGGAAAAAAATTACACTAAAACTGATCGCATTTTTCAGAGCTAATGTCACTCCCCTGTTGTTGACCGTATGAATATTCAATGCAGGTCAAGGCGAGAGTTCGGTTTCTGTTCTTTAATTTATTTTATTGGTCAACCTTTCGATCTTGAATGGGATCTTCTTCAGGGTATAAAAAATCTGGAAGAGTCTTTTACTAGCGATACTCTTTTAGTGGAGTCTTCCACTGATGGATGAGGAAGTGTCGCCAGTAGATTTGATAGAAATTAGTACTTAAAATATTTGGTTGATTATTTGTTCTCACAGATTTTTGATGCCCTGAAGAACATCCCATCCAGGATTAAAACCTTTGTTAATAAAATAAATAAAAGAACAGAAAATAGAGCGAACTTCCGCTTTGACTTGCCTTGTACATGGCAGTTAATTCTTCAACTTAATTATGTACTTAAAATTGTATAAATCAATCTGAAACATAAATCAATCTTGAACAATTCCAATTCAATTCGGATTCTAAAGTAAATAAAATTAGAATGTCATAGATATGATAAGAAAAGTTCGTTTTCTTTTAGTTCGCCAAAGTTATTGTATTTCTAAAGACGTTTATATTATATTTAAATGGTCTGTGTTCATTAGTTGACTGTTGACTGACATTAGCCATACGGGTTGCAACATTTAAGACGCTGAAATACAGCTTGAAACCCATCTTGCGAAACTTTCCAAGTTCTTCAAAGATAAACAGGTAGAACTAAAAGACAACCCTTCTAAAACAGAAGCATGTTGTTTTCCTTTTGGGAGTGCTAAAGTTTGTTAGAAAGTAAAATGAGGAGGAGTTTCTTTATTAAAATCAATTGTAAAAATTATGCGCTATTTTTATCAATTAGCTATTGCAAGGATGCATTCGTTAGTTTATACTCCCTCTGTTACGAAAAAAGTTGTACATTTTTCCATACAAAATGTTCTAGCAAACGTATGACCTTTCTCGGAACGGAAGGAGTATTTAATGAAACTTAGAGTAATTCTACGGAGAGGCCATGCTAGAATATTTTTTAAAGAGAAAGTAAAACAACCTCAAAAATTGAAATGTAATTGAGTTTCCTCAATGCATTTGTTTTTTAATTGTTCTTCAGAGTGTAAATAACATTTGGTGAATTTGGTGAATTAAGGCCAAGATGTGGAGTGAATAGCGTTAAGCGAAGAAGTACAGTGCTAGAGAGTAAAAAAATAAATTTCCATGATCAGTGAGAAGGTTGAATCTAAGGGGTTTTATTAAGTGAATACATCTTGAACTTTTTATTTAGATGCCTAACCATCGAGGGCCGCTATAAAAAAATGTCCTTCCACAAAAGGAAGAGAATACCTTTTCCGTTTTTTTAGTGGACATCACGCAATTGGTCATCAATTCGATAACGAGTTATCAATTAAGAAAAGCATCAAGTGATTGAATTCGTTATGAAAGTGCGTGCATCATCCGAGAAATCAGTGTCGGTGACACTCATTTTATTCAATTTGAGGAAAATTATTTTACATGAAAACTGGCACAATTTTTTATTAAAATGTCCTCTCCGTAGTATTACTCTGAGACAAACATACAAAAAAATGTTTTGGGACTTTTCAACTACAGTGCTGTCTCGCTATATGCACAGTTTGGGTACTTTTTTTGACAGTTCTCTCTCTGAATGCACCACTTTTTTTGATATTCCCAACGGTTTTTTTCTTTCTTTTAATAAATTATCACTTTTTTATTGTTCTAGAATTTCCCGTGTTATTTTAAATATAATATGAGACAGAAAAAATAAAATTAAGAAAATTAAAAACAAGAAAAATTAGTTACCAAGAAAATAATTGTCTTTATTACTTTGTCAAAATGTAAACAAATTGATTTTGAATGCAACCGACACAAAAGCTGTGCATATAGAGAGTGTGCATATAGAGAGACAGCACTGTAATTGTTGTGGAGCATATTTCTTAACTTGGCGATTTATGATACCTTGAATTATATAGTGTTCTCTTTTGATAACGGCTTTTAATAAGGGTGTTGCTTATATTCTCTTAAACATTCTTTACTCGAATGGTGAAATATACGAATTAAAATTTCTTTCTTTTTCAAAAAATGAACAGAATCATTTGTAAAGTGTGTAGTTATCTGAAATTTCTCAAAATATATTTTTTACATTATTTTTTTAATGATCTGCCTTATCTAAAATCCAATATTTCAAAGTTATAGTCCCTTATATGATATAAAATGAAAATAATATTATCTTGAGGAAGTATATATAGAAGCAT
The DNA here is from genome assembly GCF_024763615.1 of Phlebotomus papatasi. Taxonomy (NCBI): domain Eukaryota; kingdom Metazoa; phylum Arthropoda; class Insecta; order Diptera; family Psychodidae; genus Phlebotomus; species Phlebotomus papatasi. Next base: position 95,145,645 of record NC_077222.1, on the reverse strand, counting down.
TGAAAATTCTTGTATTTAGGATAAAGTGAGGTAATTTGGAACCATTTACAATTTTGAATTTTGAGACTTATTTATTGTTTTATATGTGCAAAAAAACTAGGGGGAAGCCCGCTATATTTGGACGATTCAAGCTTCGGACAACTCAATTTTTTTTACTATGTTTTTAACGGATTTGACCCATGGCTCTTTTCTAGAAATTTGAGGCCCTGGACTAGCTCAAAAATATAAAGCTTTTTAAAATATAATATTATAATGGGTGAAATTCATTAAAAATATATTTAAAAAAATGAGCTGTTCGAAGCTTCAGTCGTCCGAAGGTTTTGCGCTTTTCTCTACTTAAGCTGTTCATTTTATCTTTACTCATCTCTTTCTTTTATTTTGTGATCCTCTTTTTCTCTGCCCATCTAAAACTTAAAACAAATCTTAAATGTTCCATAGAAGTGGTTCCAAATTATTACCCTATTTTACCTTAAATTATTTTGGAAAAGAATATTCTCGATTCAGTCATGCTTTCTATAGCAACATTTCTGCTCTTATAATTTGCATACATATATATTTTTTTTATCAATAATCCATTCTATGTGTACCTTTTTTGCGTTCCTGCTATTGCAAAGTTAATAAACAATTCAGAAATAGCTATAGGGAATGCAGAATGAAATACCGTCAGTCTATTATTTAAAATTCTTCTCTCTCACTTTTAACTGTTGAACTCTTTTATTGACTAGGAAAGTTCTATTCCAGCATGTTACCAGGTTATTGAAAAGTTTGCATTCGTGCGTGATTTTTATTGATTGAATTGAAATCTCTTTCCTTTTTTTCCGGAGAAAAAATCTATGACAGTTTGCAAATAGAATAGTTAAACTCGAATTGAATAATTAAATATCAATCTCTAAAATAACAATTGCTAAGATTGGGTTTAAGAGCAAAGGTAAAAGTCGATTTTTTTCCGATTATTCTCTCTGTTAGGGATTTTATTGACGGTGTTTATTCGAAAAGTTTGACACTGTGAAAAGGATTAAAAGCTCTTCCATTCTAATCAATTTTCTATCTCTAGAACTTTTGCCTCCGTTTTCCTCCGCTTATGTAATTGCCATCGGAGACAATCTGTGTTTATAAAAAGGTTTTGGGAGGGGTTTGTGTTTGGGACTTTTTGCTGCACAATCATCCACTTGTTGCACTCTTCAAGTTTGCTAGAGGAATGGGAAATTTTCACATACAACTTTATTCACTCAGTACCTCTTTTCTGGTATATTAAGTAACATTTTCAAAGTTTGGTGGAAGTGAAATTCGATTTATTAACTGTTTTCTTTGCTTTTGCAGTCACCTGTATTTAAACGCTAATGATTCAGAATATGGCTTGAATATAAGCTGAGTACCGCTAATGCACTAAAATTGGTATTTTAGCTTAAACATATCGGAGTTGTTTATGTGGAGTTTCTTGGAATGAAAGAATTAATCAGTATTATCCAGAAGAATTAAAGGACGAGAATTGATGAGATTTACTGTCGATTGGGTTAACAATTGACTAATTAATCGCACGCTTTACAATCAGTTACTCCGAAGTTACATTATCACAAAATAATCACTATGATATTTATTTTTCCTCAATTTCAAAATATTTGTCATTAAAATTTCGAATATCCAATGAAATTCAAACAAGATTAAGTAATTTACTTTTTTTCGACGTCATATATCTCACAATATTTTTACTTTATTCAAATTGATGAGCTACTTGCCCCCTTCCCTCGATTTTTGTGCTTTTTCTCATTGAAGCTTTTACAAAATACCCATTCTCCTTCTATGAACTAGTTACACTAATTTGAAATTATTTACCACTTGGGGAATGGATTTTTCATCGCAATAATTTTCTCGCTCTTGGGCACTTTCATCCCCCGTCATTCGCCCAATGGTATGTACGAAGTATATATACGTTGTGGAAAATTTATTTAAAAAATCTCGCTCAGCTATGAAGAGAGGAGAGTGTATAAAAATGAAAACTAAATATATTGTCTTGTCGTTTGGCTTTTAAGCTCTTTTAACCTCGATGGTGTGGAGAGAGGAAAAAAATCAAACTTTACGATATACAATCTCTTGTAAATTTCATTTTTACCCTCCGCGAGAACACACATCATCCTACCAACGGTGGAGCATCTCGCAAATTAAATAAGCAAAGTTTCTTGTCGCACTCACATCATCTCTGGCCTCCCTGTTTCTTCGCATCTCAACCCTGATCTCCATTTGCATCCGATGGCACTTTGTGCAGTTTTTCTTGGGCGAACAGAGTTCGTGGGTGGTACCCTTTTTGCAAGAAAAGATCAACCAATTCGATATGGAGAAATCACAGGGTTGAAATCATGAAATATAGCTAATTGGATGAGTTTCGCTATCTTTCATATATTGCCTCGAATCTCTCCTTCAGTCTATACTTAAGCCAGTAAGGCACGTAAGACCTGTGATATATTTCCTGGAGGTTTATTATAAAATGGGACTTTCGTAAAAATCGTTTATTATTATTTTTTACTGCTAGAGCCAGAAATCTTTTATGCAGTAAATTATAGGATTTTTTTCTCGATAAAAGTGTTACAGAGCCTTGAATATAATGAATTCGTTAGTCTTTAAGCTTTTTTACTGCTCGAACTCAAAGAGATAAGAGCATTATAATATAATCAGCGATTTTGCATCAAATCATTTGAAAATTATTTTTACATATGAACGTGTATGTTCATCTTGAACAACGAGACTTCAAATTTTTACCATAAATCGCTCTTATAAATCTTCTTAAAATATGTTAAATACCATGCACTAAGGGCAATCCGAAAAAGTTAAAATACCATTCCGGAAATGTTTAATTTTACCCTGCAGTATTGATCCAAAATCGGTGTAAATATTACCCTTTTTAGGTGTAATAGTGGTTAGAGTTACCCTTTTTCATGTTAATTTTACCTTTAAAAAGGTGTAAAATTAACATTAAAAAATGTTGATATACTTTTACACCTAAGAAGTGTTAGTTATGAGGAAAAAAAGTTAATCGAACCCCCTTTTTTCTCAGTGTTGTAACCGTTCTGTAGCTTAAACTGTCTTCAGTGATCCCCTCTCCCCTTAAAAAAAAATTATCTAAACGTGTTTTTTCTCCACTCCTTCTAACCCATCAAGAATCATGTTTTTTAGATTTACCTTAAAAACGGCTCCAGCCGTTATCTATGTTATCTATGACCGACAAAAATTTTCAACATCTAATTTTCAAGAGTTTGGAGGACTTAGAGAGTCTCTCTCTCAACTAATTTGCTTAAATTTGGATTTTTTGGAATGGTCCAACGCGGTTGCACTGGACTTAATCAGCACTGAATTGGTAAAGTACCCGTAAATGACTCGTTTTTTTCGAAAATGTTTATATATTGGTTGTGTATATTTTTTTGATCTAGCGACTAAACGGTAAACTTCTGGTTTTCAGTGACTCCCCTTCAGTCTATATTTTCTAGGAAAATCTTTCTTCTTTTATTACTTCACCCTCCTAAACCATGTTTTTGGGTTTTTCTTGAAAACAGATCTAACGATTTATTTTATTTTTAAATATCTTTTGGAGGTAATCCATGTGAATTCGTTTATAGACTTAGTTAGACACAGACACTCAAGAAGTGATATTTTACGATAAGTTTATAAATTAAAGTTTTGAGACTTTTGAGAATAATAAAATCTCAATGTTTGTCGGGTTTAATTCGTTTCAGGTCTCACACTTATTTAGAGATCAAATGGTAGGAGATATCATCTTCGAGTATTCGTTGACCATGTATCTTTGAAATCAACTTTGGATGTGTTCCACTGAAACATTGTCTTCTGTAATATTAACCAAGTTTGAAAAAAAGCCTTTTTTAAAACTCAATGTAAAAGATACGCTCAAAAATCTAATTCGTCGATTTTTACACTGCTTTAAGAACTAAAAATATTTCAAGTTAGAGCACATAGTTTTTATTAAGGAGTTACGTGGGTTAAAAAGATTAGAAAATAATATATTTTCTCTAATTTCTTTCAACATAGGGGAGACTGAGGCAAAATTAGTCACTGACGGTATTAGATATTGAGATGTTATAGTTTTCATTACAAGGAATATTGATTCGTGAACCATAATTTTATCGAAGTGAACACCTCCCTTCCTATTTTTTAAAATATTTACACACCTGATAGGGGAAAGTGCCCATGCTTTAAACGGTTCCAAGCTTCATAATGACTAATTTTTTCCTATATTTCTGAATAAATGTGGCTTCGCAATATATTTTAAAAGTAGAACATTTGCCCCTTGTTTTTAAAATATGTATGCGATGAGTCACATTTATTCAGAAATATAGGAAAAATTTAGTCATTATAAAGCTTGATTTATTACAACATTTTGACTATATTTTCTGAAATTTTCATTTAAAAATCTAAAAGAATTCAACCATTGGATCCTAATTTTCGAATAAGTTTTTGAGAAAATTTACTGCAGTAATCTAAAAACCAAATATTTACTCTTACTTGATTAGTTAGACTAGTCCTTATTGGAGTTTTGAAAGAAAAATAAATTTGAATTTTTGAGAGATTTTTATGCAAAAATTCACCATTTTCGTCATACTTTACTTACACCATGTTTCGTCTTCTAGAATATGTTGTGATAAAGTCAAAAAGATTTCATCGTTCAAGTAGGAGATTAACTCATCAGTTAACAGGAAATACTTAGTTTTTCGATAAGTTTTTTGACAAGATTTTTCAGAGTATATTCTACTCTGAGAAATCTTGTCCACCGAAAAGTATGTTTTTTTCTTCAAAAACCAAAATCAGATCCAAAGAATTTTTAAAATTTGAAATAAAAATAGCAGAAAATATAGTCGAATCGAAATGTTGTACTTTAATATGCTTAGGAGCTTGAATTAAACATTTTTTTTATTTGTCGGAAAAATATATTTAAAGTAAATATGTTGTTTTTTAAATACATTTTGGCTAACGTAATCCCTTAACCCTTTAACGATGAGAGGGTCAAAAATTGAGGGTCATAAAACGATCATTTTTTCTGACTATTTTTCGAGCAAAACACAGCTTTAGATGGTCGTAGGAAAAATTTAATTTTTGGGTCATCGGTGACCCAATCATTCTTAAAGGGTTAAAGCAACGTCTTCAATAATAATTCAAAGCATTATTGGAATAAAATAAGTGGTCTGTGAAGATCAAATTTATTTCATGTGTGCATTATTGTCAATCGAATCCACCCTTATCTTATCCACTATATCTCAAGAATTCGGAAAATTCTAAAAAAAAAAATTACAAAAATATTATAGGGTAAAGTGGTACAAGTTGGACAATGGTACAATTTGGACAGGGCTTTTTTCTTGATAAATGTAGTACTTTATTTTTATTTGTATATTTTTAATGCTTTAGTTTTGTAATTTGGTTCCTCGTGCTTAAAAACAAATTTTGTACTGTATTTATCAAGAAAAAAGCCATGTCCAACTTGTACCGGCGAATTGTCCAACTTGTAACACTATGTCCAACTTATATCACTTTACCCTAATACTCTTTTTAAATTTTAAGAAATATAACTTTTATATGGGAACGGTCTATCGAGTCTATCTTATCATGATTAGGGCATATTAAACCCATCTTAGACCGAATTGGTAGGAGTTTGTATGCTTCGAATGTGTTAGACTGTTACTATCCTTCTATTAAACATTCATAAATTTCGAAAATAAGCTTGACTTATTTTCTTGACTTCGTCCATTGATTGGGAGTGACTTAAAATTTTTTCAAGTTTTATTTTTCTCAAGACACCAAATACGAATATAAATATGATTTTTTCTTTCCAAAAAAAAAGAAAGTATTGTCAAGATCTCTGAAGTGTCCTTAAATTTCTTTTTCACATTTTTTTCATATCTCATCTAATCTGAAATTCAATACTTGAAAGTTTTTTTCAGCTGCCCTTTTCCTGGAATTACTTAACAAGCTTAGAAGGTTTCCCCAATTAAATTGAAATACATTTTTCCTCAGAGATGTTCCACTTTTCAGGCTAATTACCGTGGCGAACTCTGCATGACAGAAGGATGTCAAGAAGAGTGGAGAATCAGGTGCAAGCAGATTGAGAGAGTGCGGGGAAAAGTTTTCTGATTTTCTTGATGGTTTCACTTTAAGAAAAACCTACCTCCCATGTGGGTGTTTGTGGCCATCCCAGTAGAGACATAATTTCTCTAAATTTCATCTTGTCTAACATGTCTTTTCCTTTGACACAAGAAATTTACTCAATTCTTTCGCTCCACAATATGTTAATGGTACCATTTATGAATATTAGATGAAGCCTTGTTCTTGAAAATTACAACCTTAAGGTTCCCTTCATGTAAAATTTGCATTAAATTGTCATTCACAGCGATCCGTCACATATGAAAGTTCCTCCTGTGGATTATTAAGTGTTTGTAGCTTCTGTGAAAGTGAAAACTAATGCGACAAATTAGTGAGTTCTTCCAAATTCGCGTGAGCTTCCCACACTTTCCCTAAAATTTATCGCCCACGTGTGGGCCACAAAGTCAATCCCTTAAGGATGTGAAGATTATCAAGAACTCAGCGTGTGAAATTGATTCCCCGGAAAGTGTCGCGATAAGGCTTCTGCGAGAGGCAATTTCCTCCCCACAACATATTTCATACAGATTTTCATGCATTTAGATTACCACTTCCAGCGAGCAATTTCTGAATATTTTATTACAGATTGTTTTGAATCATTAGCAGATTGTCATTTATTGCCCATTTATAAATATTTATTTGCTAGAAAATCACTGATCTATTACTAACAATCGACTAAATGAACATTTAAATATTTAAATTAAATAGAAGCTTAAGGACGCACTAAATAGGTTCAGCAATTATTAAAGTTCTAATATTCTACCAGGGAAAAAACTCAATGTTTAAGGAAGGAAAGACATTCCTTTTTGGCAAACATTATTAAATATTTTACAGCTCTGTTATACAGCTCCAAACATCATACTTAATTTGCACAAACGGCTTAAAGGTAATGAGCAAGTCGAGCAAGTCGCTTAATAAAAATATATTGCCGGAAGTACTTGTGCAATGTTCAAATTTTCGTGGAGATGTACCTATGAGGGATTAAGAATTTATCACAATAAAAGTACACAGAAAAAAATTATTCGTAAAATTGTTCGTAAATGTTTGTGAAATTCCTACTGGAGACTTTAGAAATGCTCTTCTATTGTATAACCCACAAACAAGTTCGTAAAAGTTTGTACTTTTTTCAGAAACATTGTTTGTAACATGTTCACTTGACGAGATTTTTTTTTGGTCTTTTACAGACATTAGTTCGTAAACGTTAGTGAAATTTTGTCATTTGTTCGTAAACTTTTGCCAGACAAACAAAAATGTACGAACAAATATGTTTAAAAGAACAAAAAATGCTCTTCAGGTGAACATGTTACAATGTTTGTGAAAAAGGACAAACTTTTACGAACTTTTAATTAGGTTATACGCTTTTCAAGCATTTTGTAAGTCCCCAGTAGGAATTCACAAACATTTACGAATATTTTACGAAATATTTTTTTCTGTGTAGAATCAGCCTTAACCCCTACTGATGTTTGTAACCTTTGGAGAATTTTATTTTTACAGTCAGCACATTATGTCTGAGGTGCAATGTCTTTGACTCTGGTGCAGAAGACTGCTACTCTGCACATCCCTCTGGCTAATGAACAATTGTGGACAATTCCTTGGCACTGCAGGAGGTGGAGTTCATTGCGGAAAGCAGAGACAATTAGTGAGTGCCAGGGAGAAAATCGACCGTACAAAGAATTGAAACACACAAGGTAATTAAACATAAAGAGAATGTCAGTGTTAACACATTTATTTTCTTTATGATTTTTTCCTTTTTTATTTTTCATCAGAACACACGGGTGAAATTGTGGGAGAAAAGTGAAGATTGTACAAGAAAAAGAGTTTCTATAAAGGTGCTGTTCGACTTACTTTTTCCAAGTGAATCTTTCTATGTAATAAAGTGGAACAGGATGTTTTGGTAAGTAAATTTTGCAATAAGGTTTTACAACATTAAGCGAAAGTATATAAAATATTCTTTTTAAACGTATTAAGAGTTCGTCGTTTCTTATTTGCTTGAAATTTTCTCTTATTGGAAATATATCCAACTAATTGCAATACCCAAGAACGACACGATCGATGCTAAATACCTATATCCATATTTTCCTTAAGATAATTAAAGTCTAAAAAGACATGAGAGAGTTTAAAATATTCACGTAATTGGTATACATCACATATCTCTGATTAACCACTTTTGACAAATTTATATAACTTTTCGTCATTCCCAAATTACATTAAAAAAGGGGGTGGAAAAACGTCCTAGGTTTAGCGAAGTGCTCGAACTTATGAATTAGATGCTCTCAAAAGTACTTCTGCATAATTTACCTATGTTAACAAAGTTCTTTATTGATTCAGTACATGAGGAAAAGAGAAGTGCACCCGAGTTCAAGGATTTCATAGAATTTTACCATCTTTGAAATTTCTTCTTAAGTTTTACAGGTTCACAACCGCTTTTAAACGATTTAAAAATGACTCTACTAGGGTAATATTACTGAATTTCAGATAAAACTTATTTATTAGTCGGATCATAACCGACTGGAATCGGGTCAGGCTTGTCAGGAACTCCAAAACCTTTCCAACGATCCCAAACATGATACCATTCGGATAAAAGAGTCTTTTAAACCTTTGAGCTTGAATAACCGATTTTGGGAATGATTCAATGATATTTTTATTATCTCTAAAACATACCCAAAAATGAAAAAAATCGCGCAAGGCGTTTTCGTGTAATCCCAAAAATCATGGTTTTGGAGAGCAGGGGAATACGTGGGGGAAAATGAGGGGCATGTCAACGGTTCTTAGGTCGAGGTTTCCCGAAAGTTCCAAGTCTCTATCTCTAACCGTTTGGCCTCTAAAGCTAGCGAATGCCGAAAAGATAGACGGACAAACGGACACACAGCGTGACGTTATTTCTCATAAACGGTCTGAAACGCGAAGATTTGTTTAGAAAAGTGGTCCCCGGGGTGGGGGGGGGTGGAAAGTGAAAATTTTGGCAGGTAAAAAAACATGGGATCATATACTGCTCTCTCTGTGGAGTATGAGCAGTAAAAATTATGAGGGCTCTATTTGGCGAGAATAGTCCCTTCTACTGATTAGAGAAGGTAGAAAAGGCGAACTGGAGACAAGTTGACCGTATACATTTTACTTATTGTTAGTGTTCTATGTACTCTTTTCATCTTTCTGAAATTATTCGAACAAAAAACTTCAAAAAATTCGTGTTCAACGGATTCAAATTATTCTGAAAACACTAGTGTACAAATTTTAGAAATAGGTTTGTCAAAATAGATATATCCTTTTCATCAGGGACCCATCAAGCCTAATAAAAAGTGGAGCTATTTTTCACTTTTCTTTGTAAAAATTTGGCGGATATTGCACAACGACTTAAACAAATTTGCTCGTAGTTCTTGTATTATTTCGGCGAACAATATGAAATATGTATTTTAAACAGCTTATAATGCATGATTTCAAAATATATCAGACTGATAGTTAATTCTCTTTAGGAAAAAAACTTGCCAATATGCAAAAACGTTTGGAAAAATGAAATATCGAGAGGGCCCTGCTTTTCGTATAAAATTCATTTGCAAAAAAAGGGTTGGAGATAATCGTTTACTCAATGTTGGAAGTGTCCTGAAGGGGAATTCTCTAACAGTATGACAAAGTCATATGACAAATTTTCATGGTAAATTAGGGAGCAGGACAACATTAAAACTCAGTAAACATCGAATGGCCATTGCAAGAAGCTTTATGAAGCTTTTAGTAACTTATGAGTCCGCTTTACGATTAGTTCTTCCGGATTTATCACATAACAAATTAAATATGTCATATGATATTGTCATACTGATACAGAATTCTCCAACTGCACTCGAATCTGTTTTTAAATTATCCAAAAATTTTCTGGCTGTTAAGGTATTTGAATGGCACCCAATAAGCTTTTACTACACTCAATTAAGGGTTAACTGAGAGAGCATAGCTCTTCATTTTATTTATGTTTCATAAAGCTGTTAATGCATACCTATTGGTTTTCTTTTCAATTATACAGGTATCGAGTGTGACTTAAAAAGCCTTTTTCCATTTTATCACTATGATGAGAATACCATAGTTCAATAATTTTTACTTGTTTTTGTATTCATAAAGTTCCACTTAATTAACCGAAAAATAATTTGAAGTCGTTGGTAGCTAAACAAATATTTAATTAGTTCTTTCTATTTCAACCTTTTATGATAAAATTCAACATTGAGAACATTAAGAGGCTCTTGTGAATGAACACGCTTACGAATAATTCTTCATCTAATTGTACATTTCCTTTTGCTATTAGATGACTAAATAAAGCGTGAACAAGTATGTTGATTCGTTAAATTAATGTCTAATTGAGAAGAAGAAAGTTTAGGGTCACCTAATTTACATAATTCCTCCTGATTTATTCATCTATGTTCGGATGAACTTTTATTCACATTCTCCCCCACAGAAATATTTATATAACAAAAAACTTGAAGATATGCTACCCTCAGGCAAGATCTCCCAATAGGTTTTTTTAGATGGGGTCGTAGTTTGTGAACTGAGAAGGATCGGATGAAAAATTCATTCAGTGTTAAGTGGATAACTCTTTGATGTTTTATTAGGAATTTTATGAATTATTCACTGTGGTACCAAATTATTGTTCTCAAAAGTCACAGTTCGTGTGTGTTGCGTGAATATTTTAACACGATAAAATTGCCAAACTCCACTGCCATTTATAATGTGGCCTCTTGTGCTGTTTCTTTCAGGAGTTAGATGTCGTCTGGGGAGGTTTTGGAATTTTTCCTCAATAGAAAATGTTTTGTTTTTTCTTCTATAAATGGTTGGGACGATATCATAAGGCAGGAATTTTATGAATTTTGTCTAATAAACTATCACAGAGTTTATCTTTTCTTTAGAAAAATTTGTTTCAGATTTTTTTTGCATATACGCCTAATGTAAATTATGAAAATTCCTTTCGACCAAAAATAAGATATCAATCGTTGTAAATTGAACAAGATTGGAAATCAAAATGATGAAAATAGAATTAATGAAAATGTGAAAGTTATAGTCTCATGTAGAGTCATAGCATAGAATCCCGGAGGAAATGTTGCAAGTTTACGGGAGTAGGAAGGACATGCCATTAAAAATGTAAAAGCATACAATAGTGAGAGCTTGTTCTGTCCATGAAATTGTGTGGATGGAAAAAAGGGGGTGTAGAAGAAGAAATTGTCTATTCTATAAAATATAAATAAAATATATAGTGTCTTTATATTTTCATTCTACAAAATAGTCATGACATAAGCATACTTCCTGCAAAAAACATCTCACACACCACAAGCTCAAGATGGGTTTGAAGGTGGCAACAAAGGGATAGAAAGTCACAACTTCTAGTGAGATATCATACGAAAGGGAAAAATTTCTCCGTCCAAGTTTTCAACTCTACGAGGTATATACGCAAAAACTTTCTCCATTCACTTTCCTTTCATACATCCAAATGCAGCATGAAGTAGTCTGAAAGAGGTGTGCTAGGGATAAGGAAGAAATATCCACGGTGAGATAATTTTTCCCTAATGCCACAATTAAACAATTAATAGTCCCGGCCCGAAGCTTTTTTTTTCCTCCTTTCGTTTACTCTCCTGAGAACTTTTAACTTGAGAGTCATGGATACACTTTTCCCTTTTATACTTTGCCTCTGGTCGTGCGATGGATTCACTTTTATTTGAAACTCGTGTCAAAGTGATCAAAAATGTGGAAAATTTCGATGAATAATTTAAAATTGTAGATTAAAAAAATCCCTCATAATATTTTGCGGTATTAAATTTACAGATTTTTGTTTATAATGTGGTGAAAGTCATGAACGTGAAGTTATACCAGGAGTATATATTATATGGGAATAAATCTCTCTATTTAAAACAATTTAAATTTTTGTGGTATTGTTAAAACACCTAACGGGTATTTGAATATCTGTTATGAGAGAAATTGTAAATTTAAATGTTTGATTTTTTGATTGCCACAATTGAATGTTTAATGCTTGTGTTCATGCCATTCAAATTTTTTTTACGAGTTTTGTGGATATGGATTTTATTTAAACTATCTTGTTCATCTCACTTTTAGTCATTCACAATTCCTAATTTAATACTCGTAATAATTGAATTCTCTTAATATGTAATTTTTTAATTTCAAATTTATAGTTTTGACAAGTTTACATAAAATTTTCAGATAATTATAAATAATTGATAATAAGCTAACTAATATTTAGTAGATAAGTGTAAGTCTCTTAAGAAAAATTAAAGAAACTTTACATTATTCGAAGGAATGAACGTTCGAAGAGAGAGTACTTTCCCCGATATGAAAGTCTTGTTGAATCAATCCTAATAACTGTTTTTCAAGATGAAAAATTAAAAAATCTCCCGATTTAAATGAGAAAAAACGCGACTTTTTTAACTTTTGAAGCTAATTGAAAACAGTACATCAGTCTATTAATTTTTTAATGTACAGAGTTGTCTAAATCAGTCTACGATTAGAACAGTTATTTAACAATTACTCAAAAAAGTCCCAGATTGATCTATTGCCTGACACCATTTAAAACGTATAAAAAGCATATTCATATTATAGTTTCGGTGATTGGAATAAAGTGTGCGGAAAAATTACTTCTAATATATTACTGGAACAGAGTATATAGCATTTTGGAATAAAGTGAAAGGCCGGAGTTTCGCGAAGTCCGTAATTGATGGATTAGATATTAATAGATCGCAATTCCTGTTAAATCTTAATAGGGGGAACTTGAGAGAAATTAATAGGAATTCAGGGCAGTTATTAAATTCAGATTTTGCAATGTTGGATGTAGACGTTACCTCAGCGGAGAGATTCTGGAAACATTAGAATACATTTTATGTTACTGTTCCAATTGAAATATGGAAGAGATCAGCACACGCTAAGCAAGTTGACGTCGGTCTTAACGATACCGTCCGTATTATAACAGGATGCTTAATAAGCACTCCGGTGGACCAACTCTACCCTTTAGCAGGAATTGCTCCACCACAGGTGAGGAGACAAATCCTCTCCAATAGAGAGATGTCCAAGGTTCTTTCTGAACTAAAGCATCTTTTCCATGGTCACAAAAATCCAAGAGCAAGGCTGAAGTCTTGCAGGAGCTTTTGCCACTCTGTCAAACCACTTGATCAATCTCCAGAAGAGGCTAGACTTAATCTGTGGAACGAAGTTTTTCCACTAGATTTTGTTGAATTAAGGGAAGGCCTTCCTCCTGGTGGTGACCAAGATTAGAAGACGTGGAAGTCTCTTAATGAGAGACTGACTGTTTGAGAAGCGGCGTAGCGCGCTCGAGAGACAACAGACGGCGATATGGATTCTCCAAATGTGACTGTTAGGTTATCCAAGCCACCCCCACTTATGTTTGTCCGTTGTCCTCTGCATCTTACGGAACAGGGGGTTTGATGTCGGCAAGTCCTCTTGCCATTGACATGCCCCGTTTTTGGGCAAGACAAACTTCATTTTAGACCTCGACACGATTAATAATAATAATTGTTCCAAATTCTCGAGTCAGAGAATTAAGGTCCTTCAGAAAGAAGTGGTGACACTGGAGGATGTCAAAAGAGCGGTAGCTCAAGACACCTTGTTAAGCCAATTTTGAAAGAATTAGAGTAAGATTTGTTCGGTAGACATAAGGATATCTGGTAGAGGCTAGGTTATTATTAATCTTATCGAGATATTGTATTACAAGGTAATTGTGTTTACAATGTCATCACCTGTTGAATCAATCCACTAAGTAAATTGTAGGCCACCATACGGAGCGCCTTCCCGTAGTTTAGATGCTTTTTCCATGCTCTCAGAGCTCCCTGAGTTGTTGGACGAAGGTGGTTCATTATATTGCGTTATATTATGTGAAAATTCTCTATATCAGATATTCAAATCTTTGTACCGGGCGGGACTCGAACACACAAATGTGAGTCAGTAAGTCAGGGATCTATCCGGCCAAGAGCTTGCTGATTGCTCATTTTGCCACTGAGCCTAAGGACCTTGACAGACATGAGGATTAGCCGACAGACGGCTTAGCGTAATTATATTAGAAATAATGGTTAAAGTGCATTTCCATAATTTTCCACTAAGTCGTCTCTCGGCTTAAGTCGTAAGTGTGTCTAGGGCATAAGTGTCTGCACCTGACAGATTGCACTATGTACTCCATGCAATATACCGTAGATTCGGGTAACTTTGTACTCAGGGGGTGACTTTGCGCACCTGCTCTTTGTAAGCTTTTCCAAAGAGCTTTTCTTTAATTCTTATGATCTTTAAACTCTTTATATCTTAAAGTGCTAGAATGAAAGAAAAGCTTATGAAACGCAGGTATGCAAAGTCACCCGTGTTTACGGTATCTAAAAACTGAATTATCAACCATAGAGGTTGGATCGTCACCCCAAAATAAAGCGATTTTGTTGGAAGTTATTCGTTGCTTCTTACTAATGTTTTTTTTACAAAATATTTTACATTATGGAACACATGTTGCAAAAAGATAATTTGTTAAAAGCGACGAATGATTTTCAAAAGATCATTTTATTTTGGGGTAACAATCTTCATGGCCGATACATTTACTTTAACTCCTATATTATGGAGAAAAGAAAAATTATGTATGCTCATATAAGTTTTTATTTGTTTTTTTTTTTTTAAGTAAAGAAGAGTCTTGTCAATTTTAATAATTCGGAATGTTCAGAGATAATCATAATAGAAAGATTAGCAGAAAAAATGTAAAATCAATTTTAAAAATTGTATTTTACAAACTAAAACCTTTCGCTCTTTAGGTTCCTTGAATATTTGAACATCCCCAAATTTTGCGGTTCACTCACCAAAAAAACCATTATTATTTGAATATTTGTTTAAAAATAAAGAATAAACACCGAATAATTTGCCGAATTGGCTTTCTAGTTTTTTTTGCAACAAAATAACTAATATTTGTCTAGTGAAAACTATAAATAAATTATTTATTTCGGGTTGCAAATAATGTATTGGTGTTCACTTCGACACATATCTTTAATGAATATTTCACGTTTATTAATTTTCAACAACGCGTTGCATCGGTCTAAAACGTCCACAATAACACCAACCACTTGAAATTAATTAAATTTCGTAAATTAGACATGTACTGTGATAATAGAGCTGAATAAAGAGTATTCAGTGTACTAAAAGACTTTATTCAAGGACTCAAGCCTATATGAAATTTTCATGGCATTTAATATTTGTTTAAATTTTATATGATTTTCTAAGTGATTCTATTTTCATTCATTGATTAAGACAAAAAAAAACTTCTCGATGAATCTTCTGTCACAATCCATCAAGATTTTCAGCTGGAGCATAAATAAATAATCAATTGTGGGGCCCTGTGTTGGGAGTTGAATTGCATTGCCCGTAAATATCAATAAGTGATAGAGTTGTGATTCACTCGTGGATTTTGTGTATAGATAGTCCTCCAGGAAATAAAAAGTTGAGCATAAATAACAAGTCACATATGAGATTCTGTTCAGTATGATTTATATTTTACTGTACATTTTTTTTTCCTTTTGATTGAGAGGGTAAAAATCCAGCCGTGCCAGAGGTCTGTTGATGAAACAGAAAAAAATAAAAACTTTTCTTTTCATCAACTAAAATTACCCTTTGTTTGAGTAAAACCATCACATTTTTGTGCTTCCGCCTCATATAGGCAAGTACATATATATGTAAATATTCTGATAGAGAACAAGGAAAAGGGGTTGGGATTCAAATTACCCGGCGGCTCCATCTCATAAGTCGCACTAAATTAAGATTGCTTGAACATTGGGGAATTGAGAAGCAAGCAGGACCTTTAGTATGTAAACAAAGATGACAAATAAGTTTCTCTATTTAGTGAACAAGGCAGAAAATAGAATTTACTGTGTTTTAGTAATATTAAGAGTCTCCTCACGATTCATTTATGAATTTTTCGCAGAGAATTAGATGCAACGATATGTTGAAATCATCTGAATAATCTATCGTATCAATTTCTGAAGAGGGATCTTCAAAGGGATGCTCAAGCTCAACTTGACTTCCGATGGGGAAAAGTGAAAGTAAGTCATGGGAGGGAACTGGGTCAAAGCTCTCAATATTCTCTTTATATGAAGTATGAATTTTAATAACTTCCCCCTAAAACGCTGTAGCCAAATAATTTCTTTGAAAAAGTTCACGATGCGTATAATTTGGGCATCATTTGCAGTACATGGTTTCTGGAGTCTGGAGATTTCAACAAGTGTCGACAGATATTAATGTTCTGCAAAGTATTTGGGGACACATTCAGGAAGTGAGATGGGGAAGAAAAAAAAAGACAATCTTTTGCATATCTTGAGCTTACAGCTTCCAATTTTGCGATTTGGTACAAAATATCACTTCCTCCCATTCCTATCTGAACGTCCGGCAAATAACCACATAATACGCTTATTTTAGCCTTTTTTCTTTATATTTTTTGCTCTCTCTTCCACCCCCAAGGGAGTCCCGGAAAGTATAACAATACTTCATACCACAAGCGTGTAATCCGCCAGAATTACACTCCATGGAGCTTTTTTTGGCTGTTGCTGTTTATTTTAATTTCGCGCCACTTTTCACCTGTGAGGTGAATTTCAATTATCCCACGCTTTGTCCTTTTATCTCTGTAAATTCTTATATGGGTAGTATAGCTCCACGCATGGGATATTCTGTGATAGAATGCCCAATCAATTTGATTGATGTAGAATATTGTTTTAAACTGGGCTCTTTAGGGACAAATTCTTCACAGTGATTGAAAGATGTGACTATAAATTGGTCTGAAATCATCCTAAAAAGGACTTTGTTAGGGAAATCACCCACATTGTTCAATAGCATCAGTTTTACCTGTCGTTTTTTTGCGTGCTGTCCGGTAAATCCCTAATGCGGACTTTTTTTTGTCATGCACGGAAAAGCAAACAATGTTCAGAAGTCATATCATATATTAATTGGATACTGAATCTATTCGATTTTGGCGATACTAGCACACGAATCATCAGAAAAAGCAACATGCAGAGAGAAGTATCGTTGGTATACTGTCAAAGGAATAATATCCAAGAGAAAGGCCTTTTTCCGTTTGGCCAGAACCTAGCAAATGGAGTGTGGGACGAGAAATATATCCCTCATTGCAAGGCATGTTATTAGAATTTTTTTGCACCCATCGTGCTTTTAATTATTCTCTGTGTTTTTTCAACCACCAACTGGGTGAGGAGTCCTCTTTTGCATGGTCACTTCATTATTCCTTTTTTTCCCAGTCGTTTACCCACTATACCGGGCAACTCCACGTGCTACAAATTGCAGAGTGAATCAATTCTGATGTCACAGAAATACCACATTTTGTTACCGAACATTATAGTAAAATTGTGCATATAAAAACATTGGTTTAGTCTGTGTACAACGATATTTAATTTAATTTGGGTAATTAAAAAAACATGACAAAAAAATCATGAAAATAAAATTGAGATCCGTGTCTATCCTTTACGTTCGGTTTCTTCTTATTCTTCTTTTTAACATCACGGTTTAACCTAATATTGAGTAGGGGAAGTGGGGCACCTTTGAAAGTGGGATAACTTTGAAATGGGGAATTTTCACCTATTTTAAAATAAAATTGAGCCTTATCGTAATATAATTTAGCTACAGAAACAGATTGAGAAGCTAAATTACATTATGGTATGGCTCAGTTCTACTGAAATATAGGAGAATAATCGCAATTGCAAAGGTGCCCCATTTCCCCCTATTAAAGAATGGAATAGATTTACGCAAAGCGTTCGAAAAAGAAAGGGATGCGAATTTTGATTTAATGAAATTTTCCTGATTTAAAAATCTTATCTAAAACTATTTAAAGTGGGGCTGGATCTCCAGTAAATAAGAATTTTCAAATTTTAAAGTTAGTAATTTTGAAAAATGCAAGTTTATAGAGTACAGCAAATAAAATGTGTTAGGTTTTTGTGTCGGTGGTATCTCTTCAATTTTGTTTAATAAGGTAAAGTACCCTCAAGTGGACCGGTTCATCAATTCGACCGGTAGAGTTATTTATTCAATTTATTTATATTTGCAATAATATTTGGCGTATGATCTAACATTAATAGGTCAATTATTCCATAAATAAATACGAATCAGTGACAATTTTATAGAAATTCACCATCAAACGTTCAAATATTGACCACCGCTCAAGTCGAGGAACCGGTCGACTCGAGGGCACTTTACCTTATAAGGTAGCGAGTGTGTTGAATGCTATGAAGATATGATTTTAGGTGTTTATTTTGTTAAACGTCTTATATTTTATTTTTGACCACTGTATATATCAGGAACTGGTTAAAATAGGTCTCAAGATCTAAGACCCTGGCAAGGGGGGAAACAAAAAAAGTAAGTTTAGAATCAACCACTTCAGTTAAGACATTTATGTCGAAAACCTTCCGTACTACTATATCTGTTTTTTAATGATAGAGTTCCCATGGGACAATTGTCACAAATTTACTGAATCTGTACCCTGAACCACTCAATGCTGTTAAGAAATCCTTTAATCTAATTCCTGATCAATAAATATAATTACCTCGTTGTTTAAAACTGAAAGAGAATATATTGAAAATGATCGTTTCGGTTATCGTAGATGTAGATTTATTATCCGAGAAAAACTTTTATAAAAGCAAAAAACAAACGAGCAGTGAAAAATTCAAAATGGGCAGTAAAACATTGAAAATGAGCAGTAAAATATCTAATTATGGTCAGTAAAAAACGTAAATGTTTACAAGCATGGGTCTAATTTGTATATTTAACATTTAACATTTGTTGCGTTATTATCATTATTTAACATTTGTTGCGGATAGAATGAAAAGCCTTTTATTTTTCCTTTGCAAAAAATTGGACAATACTATAACTGTTTAATTTTTTTTTGTTACTGCTCAATTTTAACGTTTTACTGCTCACTTATACAATGCCTTTTATAAATAGTTTATTTTTTTGGTAATGGTTTAAATTAGAATATTAATGGTTCCGGCACACCTTTTAGATCAGGAAAATTTCATGAAATCAAAATTCATATCCCTTGATTTTTCATACGTTTTATGTAATGAAAATTACTTATCAATATCAATTTAAATTGTTTCGTATTTTTTTTTAGAAATCCATTTCAAAATAAAAACAAATGCTTGAAAAGTTCTCAATTTTGAAAGCTTTTACTTTGTACTTTGAATCAACCTTAATCCCTTATGGCTGCCTAATAACTTTAGAGGACCTTAACATTTGATATTGAATAATTAAAAGAAGAGATGAATTAAGATCGTTGAACTTATGTAGGCAAAATACTCGTCTAGGCAGTTTTTAAATCATTTCAGATAGTAAAAGAAATTCGTACAGCCGCTTTCGAAATAAACCAAAAAACACGATTTTAGAGGGGTAGAAAAAAGTTAAAAAACGTATTTTAATAATGTTTATTTATAGAGAATAGGAGTCACTAAAGACTGATTTACCGATTGAGTTCGTCGCAGCAGGGTTTGAAATTTCATGACCTTTCAGAAAAATCTAAACTTGATAAAATCAGTCAAGAAATAACTCTTTCCAGAGGGTTTTAAAAAAATTTGAAAAAATTCAATACCAACAAGTTTTTCGGTAATAACTTTCGTAATTCTTGGATTTTTTGAATATTAACCGTCAATTCTTGAGACATCTTGTCCAACTCATATTGCAAAAAGTCCATAACTGGAGAACAAAATGACATTTAACAATTTTTCATCCACTTTCTTTTGCGTTTTTGGGGACTTAATTCACGTAAAACATAATTTTGTGTAATGATGAGCAGCAAAATTTCATTTCATAAGAGTCCATTGAGTGAATTATGCTCCACAATTTTCTGTTTAGGCTCAGGATGATGAAAATGCCAGCCTGGAGTGTGTCTGTAATTAAGCTACTTAATTACTAGATAAATATACCTAACCATGTGAACATTCAAAACTCTGTATTCTGGATTTTGTCATTTCTCGCAACAATCGCTTTGGGAATGCGTTACCAACAGTCAACCAGATGAAATTTAACATATTGTACATTCAATGTTTATAAATGAGCCTAAAATTGATCTGCATCACAAAAGGATATTCAAGGCAGTTTTTTTTCGAACATCCATACTTAAGGAACTTGAGCAAAAAAAATTGTGGCAGGCAGTGGAGTGGTTTTGGTATAAAAAGACACGTTTCTGGCAGGAGAGATTGTTATCTAAAATTGATGAGAGGCATGTCTTACGTTAGTGTTAAGCCGATAACACTTTCCTTAATCACATATTCATTACAATTAATTTTATTACAATAGTTGGTAGTATCCTTTGCAAAGCACATTGCTACGTGGTCGTGTCAACAACATTAAACATACGCTAGTGAGAAAGAAGTCGAGGTGGATGGGGTCTTGAGGGGATTGTTGAATATTTATGGAATACTAAATAGCTTCTCAATCTACCAGTGTAATTGCGGTAATTTGCACTCACTCGCAATGTGGATAAAAAATTAATGAATTATTGTGTTTAAAATGTCTAATTAAGGATAACTTACACACGTAGGGGCTAAATATATTAAATACTACTTGAGGTAATTAATTTGGTCCTTAGACGGTATTTGGACGTGAGGTTTATCTAGGACTGAACCTTTCTAATTTCTCAACAAGCGAGACTTTTAGGATTATTGGCAGCTAATGCCCAACGCACAATAACTTTTGTTTTGTAAACATGTTTTTGACATTTCAGTGAGAGTGAATGAAATCTAGACCTAGTCATCTCGCTCACTCTCACAGAAAATTTTGAAAACATGTTTATAAATAAAAGTTATTGTGCGCTGGTTATACTGCTAAGTATGCTTTAAATAGATTTTTTTAGTCACTGACCCAAAATCACTCTTCTTCTTTGGAATATCACAATGAATTAAATTTTGTTCAATTCATCATGAGTACCGAAGAGTGGGATAGATATATAAAAAATGTTCGAAAAATAAAGGGTTGTGGTTAGAAAAAATTTTTTTGAAAGATAAAAAAATTAAAGCTCTTTATTTTCTCAATTTTTAACCTTTCTAGTGTTGGCATGACATGTTTCTTGAAGTTACACTTTAGGAATTTGTATTTTATTCAGTAAAATTCAAATTAAAATTTGTTGATATCAAATGTGTAGAAATTCTATTTATTGCGCTTTTTTATTGTGCTGTTTTATTTATTGTGCTCTTCATTATAAAGTTAATTAATACTCTTCAGCACTGAAGCTTTGCCACGTATATAGTTTAACTTCTTTTATTTCCCAAGAGACTGGATTTTCACGTGCTTTTGTGCTATCGCACTACGGAATTTCAAATAAAATTTAATGACGAATTGCTTATTATTTGTTCCTTATGTGTTTTTTGAATCTTTTGAATTTATAAATTTTAACTAATTTAATCGGGGTGACATTAGATCTGAAAAATGCGACAAGTCTTAATCAAAACTACGTCGGTTAGCAATTTAAGTTTTTTGGTTAACTACTCGGTATAGAGGAATGTAGGCATGGTTCGCACACAATAAACCTTGAAACGGTACGAATTTTCTTTGCGTCAAAAGAACTAGTTTGTCATAAAATAGGTAAACTATAAACCTCATAAGATGAGTTGAGAAATGACAAACCACCTGTTTACAAACAATGAGAAAAATCGCTTTATTTGAAGGTTCACTGTGTGCAAACCATACCTACATTTCCCTAAGCTTGGCTTTTATTTTGTATTTGTATTTTTTGATAATTTATCCTACAATTAAAAGAAACAGCTAATAAACTCAAGAAATTTTCGACACGGTGGTAACATATCGGAAACTGGTGCATCACGGGGCAACATGGGGTACGGGGTAGCACCGAACACTGTGATTTTTTAAACAGATATTAGACTTGAGAAAACGAGATCTATATATGAATTTATAGATACCATAAGGATGCCTGTTTACATAAGAATTGTAATCGTCATAGTCCAAGTAGTTTAGAAATAAAAATCACTGTTCGGTGCTACACCCCTGTTCGGTGGTGCCCCAGTTTTCCCTATAGGAAACATTGGAAATGTCAAACCCCTGAATTTAGTTATATAAATCCATTTCCATCATTTTCTACTAAGTCGTCTCTCGGCTTAAGTCGTAAGTGTGTCTAGGGCATAACAGAATGTCAGGTGCACCATTTCAATTAAGCAAATACCTGCAAATTTGTCTTGGTTAAATGGCAAATTTCAAGTGATTTAGAACTTTTACTGAACAATTCGACTTAAAATTTTAATGTGAAATTTCATATTGTGATAATGATAACTGATAGCAGCTCCTTCATGGCTTCTGCTCATGGTGGGACATTTCCTTCAGAATGGAGCATTTTGACATGATTCACGTATGTACGTACATATAAAAAAATATGCGCTGGTATGTTTTATGTAGAGTGTAGAGAATGATCAAATCGACATTTTGTGGTGAATAAAAACGATATTTTGGCAATACAATTCATATACAAGTCTTGTTCTCTGAAGTCTAATTTCTAATTAAAAAATCGCAGGGTTCGGTGGTGCCCTAGTTTCCCCTTTATGAATTCAGAGATATTATAGGGATCCTTGTTCACTAAAAAAAATTGTCGACATAAATTCAAGTAGTGTGATAAAAATCAATGTTTACAACTACCTCGTGTTTACTACTGCCTCAGTTTATCCTAATTAAAATTCTATACGCCTTGCTCGCAAGAATTATAGTCTAAAGTGAAAAACATGATTTTCATCGGAAAACCGCAACCGTAATAGGTTAAAAGATGTTACAAAGAATCCCTATTGCGACAGTAGTGTGATGTTTGGCTACCCCAAAGAGTTTGTATATACAAGCAGTTTACTGCAAAAGGATGCATTTTCATGAAAATTTCTCACAATGTGTTGATACTTTTAGAAGAAATTATGATTTAGTTTAGTGTCATCTTTGGCACACTTTTAAAAATTCAGTTGATTTGTTCGAAAAATTTCGTCACTTGAATTAAGATTTGTCTTTGAAAGGCTTGAAAAGATTCTTATGTGATAACAGTAGAACAATGACCGATATTTGTCACTTGCCTGACATTTTTTTTCTGTGAAGTTTCTATCAAGTCACTTAGAAAATCAATCATTCTGGACGATTTGAGAAAAAAACTTTCTTCTCATCTGTTGCAAACAAACAGTATTTTTTCCTTGTTACTCTTGCTCAAAACCAAGAAAACTTGCACATCTTAAATACCGCATATAAAGTTTTATTTTATCCTGAAGCATTTAAGAAGTTTCAAGGTTTTGTATCATCCGTTAAGATTTTTTTTCTGCAATGTTATTAGAGTTAAGTGAATCGTGATGAACATTGCAGATAGGTGCTTTTCCAATTATCATCCTGATTGACCTCCGATGCAATAAATGCAACGCTATACATGATAAATTTATGGGAAAGAGGAAATTGGGAATATGTTGCAGGTTATGGAAGTCACCTTGTGTGCATAAGTGTTAACTTCCATTTCGCACATTTTCCTCATCAGAGACTTTCCATCAACACTGAGATTTTCTCTCCAGAACACTCAAGCGTATGTACAGTTATGCCGATATTACCATAACTGATGAATTTTTCATCAAATTGACATACCGAGAGTTTTCCCAAGCCATGAACTGTAGTGAATTTTCTCTCTGAGGTGGGAGACATCTTTCCAAGTGTTTTCAATAAATCACATCAGACATTTGTCATGCATGTACTGAAGGATTTTTATTTTCATATCTCTGAAAACTAACTACAAAAGCAAAGGTACAGAAAAAAATTACTTCCTTTTGTCTTTTGAACACGCTCCACGTGAAGGGGTGTCTCAAGTGAAAGTGAAATGGGGTTGCTAAAGCAAGGTAAGAGGAGGGTTTGTGTAAATTTTGTGTCGAGACTCGAGATTTCAATTCAGTAGGAACTTGAAATAGTTGTAGACCTTCCAATTAGTTCAATTCTCGACTGACAAATGGCTCAATTTCTCTCCAAATACCATCCCAACTGATTAAATACCGTTGTGATGTCCTTTTCCGATTCTCCTGAATGAAAATTAGATTAATTGTGAGCCTATGAGGTTTCCACATCGTGGATCATCCAATATCCAATCGACCACAAAACGCCCCCTAAAATTTTGGCCCTATTGATTATTGTTAAGATCCTCCGCAGAGCTATGTGGATCTACTCGTACTGTGGTTTAATACGAATTTGGGAAAAAGGATGAATTGTGGAAGCTCATGGGATAAAAATGGTGCTAAGATTATACCAACTGGCTGGAGGAATCTTCTTCTTCTATTTATAATAAAAACAATAAAATCGATTCCAGCAAGAGCTAAAATTTGTCGCACTTTGGCCTCTTCACAGTTCACTGATCATTTAGTCACCCTCCTCGCCACTTCGACAGTCTCCTCGAGATATTTATTTACCCACGCGGAAGTTGGCTCTAGCTGGAAACTTCCCCCGAGTATTTTATCCTTTCTAAGTACTATACAATGAGCCAGGAATTTCCCGTGAATAGTTTATATTGGTGATTAAGTGCTATAAAATCACTTGAATTTGTGGACAAAATTAATCGACTGACTTGCTTCTTAACATAAAAAAATAGAACCAAACTATCAATACGATTTCTGCTCTGGACTTCTTCTTTTCTCAGAAAAAAATATGTTTTAATTTTTATACTTTGCATTTACATAAAAAAACACTATAATCAATTTTTAAAATTCCCAACAAATTCAACTCAATTTCTACAATGGATTTTCCTGCAAATTTCTTGTTAAAAAAAGGAGTTTCAAAATTTTACCGATTTAAATTGCAAAATGCCGTCTAAGAAGTTTATAAAAAGTTTTTCTCCATCATTGAGTGCCAAAGAATTAAAGAAAAACTCAAGTGGTTTCTCAAGATTTCTATACCTCATAAAACTTAGATGGGCTGGAGAAGAATTTATTCCAAGTCATAAAATTTTAATGGGTCTCGTGTAGTGAACAGTCGCGAATTACTCTGGAAATGCATCACAATTTCATTCATTCACAACTTGTATTTTCTATTTTTTTATCAAATGGAAATATTGCTTTTAAAAGTCTGTTAAGCCCATTCCCTGAAAACTGGGGTGATATGGTAATTTTTTTTGTCAATAGTATCGACTGCTGATTCAGCAGAATTGGATTTATACCTGTTTTTCTTGTAGCTAATATAAATAATTATCAAAAGTCAAATTCTTACAAGACTGGTACAATTAATGGCCCAATAATGTTGAAAAAGTTATCATTCACTAAATCTAAGAAATGTATATTTATCGATAGGGGAAAGTAGGGGAGACTGGGGCAAAACTTGTCAAAACGCATATTTAATTCTTTCACGAGCTCTGAGAAATCTTAAACGTTTTATAATGAGCATATGCCTATAGGAAATTTACTGCTCTACAACATTGCAAAAGGCTATTTTCCTCTATCTCGAACGAAATGTAATTTTCGAATCATTTTCTAAAAGTCGATTTTGTGAAAATTGTTAAAATTGCTGGGGCAAATTTTGTCAGT
This sequence comes from Phlebotomus papatasi, assembly GCF_024763615.1. NCBI lineage: Eukaryota > Metazoa > Arthropoda > Insecta > Diptera > Psychodidae > Phlebotomus > Phlebotomus papatasi. The sequence continues at coordinate 95,119,975 of NC_077222.1, read as the reverse complement.
CTTCGGATAATTTGTAACTTTTTCTCTCGCAAACGTTAAAAATATCAAATAAACATATTTTTATAGGAAATTTATTCCTCCACAACTTTGTCGAACACATTTTTTCTCTATCTCAACGAGAAATGTGCTTAAATTGAGCTAATCAGTATTGATATTTTTCGTAAACCAAATATTCCAAAAATAGGGCTCAAAATTTCATTATTTTTTATTTTAAATAATCCTTCCTCGAATCCCTGGAAACTTTGTAAGTTTAAAAAGGTCCATGAAGGCTCTATAAAAAAAAATTTCAAGCCTCAGTCTCTTTTATTTTACAAAATAGTGAATATTGAAATTTTCGTTTTGACAAAGTTTGCCCCAGTCTCCCCTACTTTCCCTTCGGACGTTCATGCCTTCGAATAATGTGATTTTCTTTTATTTTTCTTAAGCGACTTACACATTTCTATTAAATATTAGGTGGCTTATTATCAATTATTGAAATCACGACTTTCATGCTCTACATAGAAATATGAGTTATGCATCAGTAGGGGGAGGCTTTGATGTTTCGCACATACGCTACCATCGGACACTTCGAATTTCTCCGGTATTACTTTATAACTTTCACTGATGGCTATATATTTTAGTAGCTAGTCTTAAATCACACCTTTCCTGAAAAAATTGGGAGTCTAATCCTTTTCCCCTAGTTTTAGGAAACAAAAATTAAAAACAGGTCCAAAACTGTAATTTTGCTGTGCAATATTTCATACGATTGTGCAGAATTAATATCACTTTTCTGAAAAACTACTATCACAGAGGGTAGAAGGGTTATTAGGAATCAGATTTAAGTAAAAATCTTTTAGGCTGAACAGGCACTTTTTGTGGGTGGAACAAAATTCACAAACTTGACTCAGATTCATCGATCGCACATAGAAGACATGGCTTCTCTCACATTTTCCAAGAAACTTCATTTTAGATGCGATCCCTCATATTCACATCTATTGTAATCTACCGATTTGATCCACCACTAAAAAGGAAAACTTAAAAATCGTAAAGTTGATAAACAAGAAGTAATTTGACTCAAATAGGTTGCAGTTGAGTAATTATTAAGCAATTTTGGATTTCTTTGATATAAAAATATTTTTCAAGCTTGCACAAACTGAATGTGCAATGAAAGAATCACATCTGCAATAAGCTCATACAGTTTACAACTGGTTTTTGACAATCTTTGACATAACCTCACTATATTGTGTTGTTTTGCATGACAAAGAAAAGAAATTGTCCGTAAGAAGATGTTTTGTGAAAATTTTAGCTTGTTCACCTGCTGAAGCTCAATATCTGTGCTAAATCCCGATTCCTGCAGCTGCAGGAACAGAGAAATCTTCAATGATGCGCATTCAAACGTTTTTGTGCATATCCGGCTTCGTGGAGGAATGGTGGAATCTTGTGTGGTCTTCTCGCTTGCTGAGTTTTAGTCAATTTTTAGCTTTAAAAACTTATTGATTCGTGTAAATTTGGTGATATTTGGACTTTTCAAGAAAGTATTCATCAGATTTAACCGTTTCCGGAGTGAAATTCTCGTAGAATCAAGCAAAAAAATGGTTTTTAATGTCAATAAAACATCTCTCAGAAAAGTTCCAAAAAAGTGATATTAAAATGTTTTATTCATTATAAAAATGGTTTAATCAAGTAGATTAGAGTTCCCTTTAAACAATGATGTGCAACTTTTAGTGTCCGGTGCAAAATTTACGGTGAAAATGGGGTGTTCAATGATGGCGTGAATCGTGTGCGATAATAGAAACTTGATTCATCTATCGGACAAATCGCCATTAAATTTTCATTTTCCTCTGGAGGAAAATCTAAGGATTTCCTGGGATTTTGTTTGGTGGGATTATGAACCTTATAAGTAAGACATTTTTTTGGCATAGTTGGAGAATCCATACGGTTTGCATGGTAGTCAGAAAAAATCACTGAACTTGAACATCATTTTTGTGTGCGAAAGTTCAAAGCCTCCCCCTATACTGTCTGTAAGATATGATAAAATAGGACCTTAAAGACAATTCCCTACTGAAAAATCGACATTTTACGGTGAATTGGTGAATTACAAAAAAAAAGAATTGTGACAAACTTTTACAAAATCTTATGCAATAAGTCTAAGAAATGTGGTGGATCCGGTTTTTAAGAAAATATCTTGTTGAACGTGAAAAGATTTTACAAGAATCCCTACGGCAACAGGGGTAGTCAAACATCTTGTTAGGGGGAAGTGGGGCACCTTTGAATAAGGGCAGTTTTGAAATTGGACTTTTTCGCCTATTTCTAAATGAAACCGAACCTCACCATGATAAAATTTAGCTCCACAGATCAATTGTGAAGCTAAAATTCATTAAGACTAGGCTAAATTTCTATTAAAAATAGGAGAAAAAAAGCCCTATTTCAAAGCTGTCACAATTGAAAGGTGCCCCACTTTCCCCTACATTTCTTTATAGGGCTACAAGATTTAATAAATTTTTTACGAGCAACTTTTATAAAAGTTTGTGCAGTAGTGCCTTGAAAAAATTCCCTCTGAGTAATCACACAATGCTACAAATGTTCCTTGTTGAATCTATTTTGGTTTATCTGAAATTTTATAGTGTTAAAAATTTTCGAACTTAATGTATTTCGAATATTTTGATGAGTTTTATTGCACTTAATTTTATAGGACTTTTTTAATCTAAATATTGCATGCAAACCAAAAATTATATTTTAATTTTTTTTGTATAGTATTAATTGTGTTTATTAAGGGTTCTTAAATTAAAAGTACCATAGAGTTGTTTTACATTTAGGTTCTGGAAATTGCATTGTACGAAATAAATAGTAAAAATTAAATTTGATCAGCAAAAATCAAATTTGAGCATTTCTCAATTTATAAATTCGAAAACAGAGAAACTTTTATATAAGTTTTGAGAAAAAGTTTTTGTTTTATCTACGATCATCTTAAATGTTAATTGTATAAATTAAGACCTATTTTTGTAAATTATATAGTTATTCTCCGAGGATAACTTTACCATCCAGCTGTTCGTAAGCTTTCTTTAATTGTAGCACAGCACGGTCTTTTTCAGTACGGCTATTAATGAATAAGGTCCGTCTATTTGTTATTTATCGTTTTTCCTCACCTAAATATTCTTAAGGATCAGCGTGAGTCTATATGAGCCCTACCTATGGCCTTGGATAGGGAGGTGGGTTAGGGGAAACAAAAAAAAAGGTTTTACCGATAGGGCATGGTAGATTGGATCAGTGAAGACCACATTTATGTACTAAAATTAAAGAAAAACTTACGAAAGCAGGGTGGCAAATTCATCCGTATCTACGGCAACACGATTTTGAAGTGCAATTTCCACAAATCTTATACTGTGTGAACCCTCAGGCCTCAGACTATAACGCAAAATAATAAAACAAAAGATACGACTATCGAGGAAAACTTATGCTCAATTGCAAAAGCTTTGAGGAAAAATTATCTTTTTTCTAAGTTTCTCCTTTTCCGGCGCTCGTAAATTCTTTTCCATTGTCCTCATAGCGTTTTCTAACTCTTTAAGGACGATTGGGTCACCGGTGACCCAAAAATGAAACTTTTCCTACGGCCTTCTAAAGTTGTATTTTGTTCTAAAAAGTTAGAAAAAATGATTTTTTCTGACTCTCGTTTTCTGACCTTCTCGTCCTTAAAGGGTTAAACTATCTTGGATACTTCAGCGTTCAGGAACCCAGAAGGACCGAAATACTTCTGGTTCATTTAAGTCCATTCCTGGTTGAACCATTGAAACTTAATGGCACAGCAATTGTGAACTATGTCTAGTTCTAGAAGAAGTCTTAGAACCCCAGATATTTATTATTTAACAATCAAAGAAGAAATCCCTGCTAGCGACGGCGACTGGTACTCTTTAATATAATCTTTTCTTTGATTTTAAATTGGCTAAGTCACTAAATTTCATGCTTTATTTAACTTTTTTACACAAGACTCCTTATAATTTCTTTACCGATATCAAATTTATTATTGCGATGAAAATTTACTCATGCTCTAAATTTAAATTTTCTAATGTGATACACAATATTCTATTAAAATGTATCGATTTGTCAGAATATAAGTCGAATAAGTCGATTTTTTGCAAAATTCGTTTTTTCGCTTTTCGGGTATTCCTTGACACCCTCTACCTTCCCTGTAAATATTATACCAGAAACTCAAATATTTCCCAAAATTATAGGGGTTTTCAAATCTTAAAAATTCTATACTGAGCATGTAAAATCTTAACTTGAAAACGCTCTCCTGTAAAGTTGGCCATTTGCGAGTTATTCGTTTTATATTCTGAGCTGTCGATATGGCCACTATAGGTTACATTCATTAAAAGAATATGGGAAAAATATGAAGTAATTTGAAGCCATAGTACATGCGAAGCGTGAAAAACTGCCCCTGCTTTATAGATTTATTTGATTTTTTTTAAATAAAATTTAATAGAATTGTGCAAATTCTGAATTGGTGTATTCGGAATCTTGCGTTCCAAAATTAACCCCATCTGAAAATCAAATTCTTCTTTATCACTTAAAATTTTTTAACTTAAAAAATTAAGCTTACACTTCTTTCGGACGATGTTTTTGTGCTTTAAAAAGTCTTATTTCGGTTAAAAGATTCGTTTTTAAAATCATCTAAAGTAGAATGGGATTATTTGGAATCATTTCCAATTTTAAATTTTCAGATTTCCTCACTTTTTCGGATAGGCATAGAGACCACAGAGAAGGAAAAGTTCAATTCAAAATTCTCTATTTAAGACTACTTCTTCCTGTTTTTTTCTTTCTTTTTTCCTTAAAATAGTGAAGACATCTCAAAATCCGAAATTAGAAGAGATCGTAGATCTTTTATATTATTGTAGATGCAGATGACTTTGTCCTCCATGGGTGAGTTTGTCCCTCTACGGTTTGTAAACTTTTCTACAATTCTGATGTGTAAGAATGGTTCTCACCGATCAGGCATGGTAGATCGGATAGGTAAAGACCATCCTTAAAAACTTACGAACGAGGGGGGAAAAGTCACCCTCGTCTACGGTACAATTAATTAGATCGTGTACATAAAGTAAATTCAGAAATTAAATGTTTATTGGAAGAAAAATATTCTCTTTTATATTGGATAAAAGTAGTTTACAGAAAAATATTGGTTTTTAATGCATAATAGTATTATATTTTTGGTGATAAAAGGATATTAGACTTGCATTTAAAATATCTCATTTTAATAAAATGAATTTGTGAATCATTTTTATTTAAATGAATTAATTGAAAGATAGCAATTTATTCTATTTTCAATTCATCCCATAGTTAGTACAAAATGTGAAATGAATTGAAAGTTTTCTCTTTGCTTTTGATGTGAATTAAATTTTAAAGTGCATAGTGGTACCCAAATGTTTCTCTGGCAATGGTTATGCTAATAGTTTTTCATCTAATTCAAAAATCATGTGAAATGTACCACAGAAGAGGGAGACCTTTACATAGTGTTAGGAAGTTTATTCCTTATTGATGGTAAAATTTATGTTTGAGAGTAAAGTGAATTAATGAGCTGTATTTAACTTCTTCCGTCGGTTTTCAATGACTTACGTCGATGTTGGAAGCCAATGACGAGGGTATTGGTATAACTGTTGCACATAGGGAAACACGAAAGGAAATTTCTCAGGTGAATTTGCAAGTATTCCGCTTGAGGCATGAATTGAAATCAAATCAATTTTTGCATCTTGACTATTTTAGGGTGAACTTGATGGAAGTGTACTTCTCAAAAACTTATTACCAATAAAATTGTGGGTGGCATAATTGAATTTTTGCACTTTATTTAATTTCTTGCACTCACCGTTCTTTTTGTGCTTTCTTGCTGATGAAGAAAAAATGTGCCGCAGGCTGCTTGGCGAGAACTTCTTGTGACTGTTTGGTTAATTTGATGGGTATTAACACGTGTTGTTTGCTATTTGCTCAATAATTTATCGCGGTATATAACTTTTCTTCCTTTTTTTTGGCACAGTCACAATATAAATTATGAGGAGTCTCTCTTGGGAAGAAATATTACTCAATTATTTCGATGGTTAATTTAACAGTTCACTGCTGGCCAAGTCACAGAATTCAGGTGATTTTATTTTTTATTCTTTTTCAAAAAAATTGACACAACACATCGGACAGAGAGCACAGAGGGTGAGAAAAAAAGATTTGAGTGCCAAAAAATTCAAATCTATCAATGTCTTCTTCACGGACAATCTTATGGAGGTTTTGGCCTTCTATCTGGACTTTCAGATTCAAATTCACATTTCTCTAGATAACTTTGAGCACAGTGAACTCACCTCTTCATGAGACACCGAAGAAGTAACGCGGACAGAGTAGGTTTGATGAGAGAAGAGCCCACGGTGGTTGGTTTTATAGGACAATCCATGCGCAGAAATGATAAAAGGACTGTTGAGCACTTTTCACGAACGCACACAATTGAACATGCGGATAGTATCTCGGCTCTTTTTGGCGGCAATGTCGTCAATGGGACTTCCGTTTGATAGTTCTATTCGTGTTCTGACTCGCTTTCCAAAAATGAGAAAATCTGTGAATGAAATCTTCCGTAGCATCTTCATTTACCTCATCCTTTCTCCAAAAATTTCCTTCTTGCGTCGATGATTGCTCAACATAAAGATGAGTAGAGTCCGCAGCATTTGCTTCATATTTCTCAGGTCTTTTAATAGAATTCCACTCCCCAATCAACCCTTTTTTCTTGCGCTATTCTTTTTGAGCTCCTGGCCACATCACCAGTGATAACGATGACGTCAGCACACGCCTCCACATTTATGCAGTGATCGACATTGCTGTGGTTGATTTTCAAGCACCAATTGGTCAAAGAATGCATCTTCATTAGTCATTCAAATTAATAGATTTGGTTTGACTACATGCCTAAATATTCTTAACAAAAGAATAAGGAATGAGCTATTTGAGTAACTTCATTTAGAAGAAAGTACAGTATTATAGGCTCTCTCTCAATCGGACATATGGGGCAAAATGTCATTCAAATTATCGAGAGATTTGGGCATCAAAATCATTGTAACTTCCGCAGAAAGTGCTCAAATATAAAGAATCATGATAAAGCAAGAGGAACTTGAGCGAATTTGAACAAATTTGCTTCAAAATCAAACGAGAAAGTTCTCAAAAAAAAATTTGCGCCCGATTGAAAAAGAGTCGATTGACAGAGAGCCTACTGTACTTACAAATGTCTTTATGGAATAAGGTCGTAATTGTTATTATTAGGTGTGATTCTCACATAATCACACCTATTTTTTTAGTGTTCAGATATTAGGTTGGGAATTTTTAAGACTTTCGTTCAATTTAGGTCTCTTTCGCCCGTGTGTCCATCACCGTCTTAGAGTTGTTTTGGGCCTCTGGCAAAAAGATAGAATGAAACCGTTTTTTGTTGTATATTTTCAATCATTGAATTGATTGGTCTATTTATACGTACTTGTACGTTCCTTCTCGTAAACAGGAGAAGGGCTTGGTAGGTTGGGTTCGTGAAATGGACAATAATGAACATCCTATTGAGGCGGATTTGCTGTCCAAAGTTATAAGCAAAGTGTTTAAAATTACAAGCAAGGTGTCCAAAATTCCATTCATCTTCAAATTCACATCTATGTATTTTCATTTATTTTAAATATATTCAAGGATTAATTTCAGGAAAATAAAAAGGCGACAAACTAACTCAAAGGTCCAACAACACTTCTGAAAAGGAAGTAACAAAAGCCTTGAATTTGTATTGAAAATATTGTACTTCAAACTTAGGACATTACAAACACTTTCCCGGCATTGCAGTGTATTATAAGAATGGAAAGTTTATGCAATTCTTAATTCAAAAGCGCCTGAAATATGTAATAGCATATTTACCATGACTTAAACACAAGGAAGATTCTTTTAAGTACACGAAGTAGTAAAAGTAAAATATAATTTTGCTCTAAGTATTGAGGACAATGAAAAGTATCTGCAGGTTAATATCCGTGGGTGGTGAATTTTCTTCTTTCTCAAGAAAGGAAAATAGAAACAATGATCCTTTCTATATAAGAGATACCAAAGCGTCTCAACTTTGCTGAATGCTCAAACTCACGGAATAGAAAGAAGTGGGGCCCCTTTGAATCTGGGGCACCTTTGAAATTGGGATTTTTCACCTAATAAAATTGAGCCTTATCGTGATACAATTTAGCTGCTCAAACAGATTGAGAAGCTAAATTACATTGTAATATGGCTCAATTACATTTAAAAATAGGAGAAAAATCCCAATTTCAAAATGCCCCACTTTCAAAGGTGCCCCTCTTTCCCTAGAGCTCTCTGTGAATTATTTTTTTACATGGTCTTTTGGTGCTTACTGGTCTACAATCGATTAAATTGATTCATGAATCACAAAAGCATGTCAAAATTAAAGAATTGGTAAAGAAATGATCATTCTAGATGTTCTGTAATGAGTTACAAGCATACGGACAAGCGAAAAAATGTAAATATACGAGAAAAATAAGTCATTTACGGATATTTAGAAAGATAGTTATTTTATTTTCAATCTGTAACTTGGTTGCGTCTGTCGCCGTCTTACTATTACCGGACTCACCAGGTAAACGGTAGAAACTTTGGACCGTATACCACTCATACAATCGAGTAGCTTCCTGATTATAAAATAGCGATTGTTTTTAGGTCATAGATGTTTGTACGAAATGTTCGCCTGGACCACATCCAAAACATATCCGAAAAATTTAGGAAATCATAGAAGCTGTTTTCGAAATATACCAAGAAAATATGGTTTTTGGGGGAATAGAGGAGGGTGAGGGGAAAAAAAAACGTCTGGAGATGGGAGATATTGTTCTCTTTTTATTATGGGCCACTGAAGACCGAAAGTTGATGTCTTAAACCATTTAAGCTCCAGGCAGGACAATGACAAGTTGAAAAAAGAAGCATATTGTATAACTGCTCTCTCTTTCCAATTTTTAAATGGAACTGAGCCTTATCATGAATTAATTTTGCTTCACAATTTGTTTGTCGAGCTAAATTATGTCACGGCAAGGCTCAATTTAATTAGGTGACCAAATTCAAAAGTGCCCCACTCCCTCCTAAGAAAATTTGGTTTTGGTTTAATTCGATACTAGTTATCAAGAGAAGGTCGATGAAAATCAATATACTGTTTTCAACGATCATCCTACTATTTTATCCCGTTCAAAAAGGAGTCTTTCGAAAATCGCTCAAAATAGGCCATATTTTCGTCATTTAAGTTCGTCATTTAAGTAATATTGCTATATCGGTAAACCATCTCTTTGGATAAAAGTTACTTGTGTCCTAATCTTTCGAATACAGCGGCTAATGGATCAATTCAAACCCAATTTTATGCAATTTTGTTTCATTTTTGATTTTTCGGTTTTGGCCCAAAGTAAGCAAATGCGACAGCCATTGCGCTACCTAAGAGATTTTTCATACTCAGAATATCATGTAGGGGAAAGCACGCTACCTTCGGATGATTTATGCTTCTAATAATATTAAAATAATATTATATATTAATAGCTAGTCCAATGCCTCAAAATTTCAGAAAGCTGTGGGTGAAATTCGTAAGGAACATAGAGAAAAAAATTGAATTGTTCGAAGCTTGAGTCGTCCGAAGGTAGCGTGCTTTCCCCTAACTGGTTGAACAAATGGTCATATGACATTCTTATGATCATAGCTAACTCTCATAATTTTATTTTTTTGGGTGTATAATTTTTTTTAATCTAAAGACATAACGGTGAGAGATACCGACTTCTAGTCCTTGGTAGCGCCCCATAAGTTTGTATTGGCTAGGGGTACTTTTCATTCTTTTTCTCCTTACTCTTATAAATTCCATCCAAAACCATGTTTTGATTTTTTTTTACTGAAAATGACACCAGCGATTTCTTTTTTTTCGGATATATTTTGAACAGAAAAATTTTCGATATAACATTTTCAAAGGTCAAAGTTAATCACTTTTTGGGGCCTAATTCACAACCGATTTGCTTAAATTTTAAAAATAAAGCAGAAGGAAATTCATATGGACAAGAAATGGTGCGAAAAAATACAGGAAGCTCTATCTCATGAGTTCAAACCAAGGGGTAACTCATTACCATTTTTTCAGACAAGGGTTTCTGGTTTCTCGGGTTTCGCGATGCAATTTTTGGGTTTCTCGGGTCTCGCGATGCAAAAAGTGGGTTTCTCGGGTTTCGCGAAGCGTTTCTCGGACAATTGACGAGGATTTCTCAAAATGAGTTACCCCTTGGTTCGAACATTCCCTAAAGTTGAAACTTTTTGCCATCTCCTTTTGGAAATAACTAAATATTTCAGCGGCTTCATTCCATTTGTGAAAATAAAGAATAAAAGAAAATGCATAATAAAGAGTAATAGGTAGAGAAAATTGAAATAACAAAGAAAAATTCGAAATTCTAAGTTTATCAGGTTTTATGCAAATTCTTTTTTCAATTATTTCTTGTAAATAATCTCCGAAGATTTCCGCGATAATTAACAAAATTTCCTTATTTTTCTCATTTTTCTTATATCTTTTTAACAAATTATTAAAAAACAAAATGACAAACATCTATTTTCAGAGTAGGGTTAACCGGAGCAGTTTAATTCTGTGCTTGTTATATTTTTTCGTAGTAAAGTGAGACGAAACTATTGCTAGATTTATGGTACAAGAAACATGAAAGTAACGTAAGACTTTCGATAGTAAACTTACCTTTGGTATGGGATATAACATTAATGCTATATGGATTACATTCGAAATTCCAGCAGATTTAAATTTTTATTATTTTTACTACAAAACAATCCAGTTTTATATTTTTTTTATAAATTCTTATGTTAAATATGATCTGTAGAAAAATTCGAAGCTTTTTCACTAATATTTCTCCTTCTACATTAACCTATTTACAATATTATGTCATGGTCGTTTAAAATATCAATGGTCTGCAAGGTGTCCTAATTCCCTTAATTCAATAAAATTTACAAAGTTCCAGTTCAGTTGATATAAAGCACCGGCAAAATTAATATAAAGCCTTCTATTTACCTACAATTTCATCGGAAACCTCTCGAAATGCAGATAATTTACGGATTATACCAAATGGGGACGCCGGGTGTTTCCTATTTTTACAGACATTGCCTAATTAAACGATTCTCTGTGGTGGAAATAATCCGTAATAAGGCTTAATATTTCTTTTCTGCAACAAACAATCTTATTTTTCCCATGAAAAACATTTCTCTTAAATGAGAACAGAGAATTTTCGAGAATAAACTAACTTTCAATTCGTCATGATATTGATAATTTCGCAAGAATTTGCAAGTTTTCATAATTTTAGGAGGGAAAAGGTGAACTCAGTGAATGATACTTTAGTCATGGGAGGTATGTAGTCATGATAATCAGGTGTCCTTATCAATGCATAGGCGCAATCTCTTATCACAGTTGTACGTATTGCGTCGCATTGGTGAAAATGGTGAAAATGAAGAGAATTACAATAAATTAATGACATGATTATCATCCGTAAAGACTGTGACATGAAATGTGAATTAAACCACCATATGGCTCTGGTATTTGAGAGTGTAAAAGATACTATTTTAATAGATTTAGCATGTTCTTCAGCTTGATTCACTCGATGGAGTACTTTCTCAATAGCAAGTGGAGGCGCCTGGTAGTCAGACATTCGAAGGGTTTATTTTCATCCCCTCCATACCTCCAATGCGTATGAGGCAGGAAAAGAATTTTTCTTCTCAGAGGGACTTATAATTTCTTTTTTATACTGGTCCTCCTGGCAAATTTTGAAGTCAATCACTGAACATTTTGCCGTCGAATACACAGCTTCTTTGGTCTTTTTACTTAACAAGAAAGAATGGGACAAGTCCTGTAACTGGAAATGACACAAATCGTGGATTCCAATTAAATTGGGAGGATGTACGTGAAGTCCATACCCAAATGCCAATTCAATTGTGACCCTCGATGTATTTATTTTATTTATTTTGCCTCATTTTTGGTCCTATTAGCCAACCAAAGACAATTTCATTCACCAACAGAACAATATGTGGGAGAATTAATTGCCAGATGGTTTGCGATCCTCTTTGGGTATTTTTCGATGAGATTTTGTATTTATAAAATTACCAATTTTATATTTAAATTTATTTCATATTCATAGAAAGGCATTTTCACTAATGGAGATATTCTAACTTTTTTTCTTGAAGAAAATGACTTGATTGGGGTTTTATTATGCAACATTTTCTTTTTAGTAAATAGCTTCATTGTTTATCGTAATGTATAATGACTAGCGCACAATAATTTTTGTTTGTAAATATGTTTTCAAAATTTTCTATGAGTGAGAGCGAGATGACTAGATCTACATTTCATTCACTCTCGTAGGAAATTATGAAAACATGATTAAAAACAAAAGGTATTGTGCGCTGGGCATAATAAGTAAGATCAGAATTAGGAATATATTCATTTATTATAAGGCTTATCTGTTTTTTTTTTACATATTCTTTTTTAACTTCACTGCGAAGACGCAAAAAAAAGAGTAGATACTTCGCAAGTTTTGAATTATTTAGTTGCATAGAAATGATCATTCTTCTAGTTCTAGAATGTTCTGGCATGAGTTACAAGCACGTACAAACGAAATATGTAAATACCTAAAAGATAAGTCGTTTACGGATATTTAACCGATTCATTATTGATTTCAAGACCTTTCCAAGAAATCCAAGTTTAACCAAATCGGTTGAAAAGTAGACCTTCTAGATTGGTTAAACTTTACCCACCAAAAATTCAAAATCGCGATTTATTAGGTCATAGTCATGATTGGACGAAATGCTCACCTGGGCTATCTCCAAAACATATCTAAAAATAAAAGAAGTAGGAGCTGTTTTCTAAATAAACCAAAAACATGATTTTGGAGGGGTTAGAGTGAGGTGAAAAGGAGGTGAAAAGAAAGAAGACGGTCCGAGATAATGTCCACTTATGAAGAGGTTATCGAAAACCGTAAGTCGATATCTTTTACAGTTTGACCTTTAGCTCGGGAACACAAAGTTAGGATCAAGTAAAATAATAATTTCCGGAAAAAATCATTCAATTATGGGTAATTAACCGATTCATGACCGATGAAAACACCGTTGCAGCCAGGTTCGAAAATTCAATACCTTTCCAAAAAATCAAAATTTAATAAAATTGGTTAAAAAATTAGCCCTCGAAAGTGATTGATTTTTGACCTTCAATAATTCAAAATGGCCAATTTTCTGGTCATGGATATGTTTCGACGAAATGTTCGTCTGAACTACCTGTAAAACATATCCGAAAATTATTAAAAAAGCTTGAACCAATTTTGAGAAAAACCTAGAAAACATTGTTTTGGAGGGGTTGGAGAAGGGTCAAGGGAAAAAGGAAGAAATATGGTTCGAAATAATGTGCACTTATGGGGGCGGGGGGTCATCGAAGACCGAACATTTTTCTTTTTTTATGAATACGTTCATATTTTGTACAGAATCCGTTTCCTTTCAATTGGAAAAAGGTAACGTAAAAGCTTGATTTTTTTGTGGAAAAATGTCAAAATTACCAAAGGAAAAAGGAGCTAAAATTCAGAGCAAGATAGCACTGTTTTAACCCTTTAAGGACGATTGGAACACCAGTGTTCCATTAAGAAAATAATTTTTCCTGATTATCTAAACACTGAGAGAAATCCGGAAAAGTCAAAATAACATTCCGGAAATGTTAATTTTACCATGCAGTATTGATCCGAAATCGGTGTAAATATTACCCTTTTTAGGTGTATTATGGGTTAAAGTTACTCTTTTTTCATGTTGATTTTACCCTCAAAAGGTGTAAAATTAACATTGAAAAATGTTAATATATTTTTACACCCGAAAAGTGTTAATGTTATGACGAAAAAAAGTTAATCGTAGCCTCTTTTTTTCTCAGTGAAGTCATTTTTGTCTTATATTTGTGCCTATTTGCAAACTAGACGGTTGAAGGAATCTAGGATATTTTTTGCAAGTCTCCAGATATTTGCTACCTATATAGTAAATTTTTAAGCCCAAAGATGACGAATTCTTATATTTTTATATTGAAAATTGATCTTAAATTTTTTTTATACTTTCAATGTTTTTAAGCAAAACCGTTTTAGTAAAAAGAAACTACAATTCTCAAACATAATATTTTTTATTAGAGTGAAAATTATCTGTTATTGGTATCGTCTAAAAAATTACTTCAATTTTTGGGCTATTTTTATCCCTGTTCATACACTGAGAAAAAAATGGGAGTGCTATTGACTTTGTTCCTCATAACTTTAACACTTTTTAGGTGTAAAAATATATCAACATTTTTTAATGTTAATTTTACATCTTTGTAAGGATAAAAATAACATGAAAAAGGGTTACTTTAAAATTAACATTTCCGGAATGTTATTTTAACTTTTTCGGATTTCTCTCAGTGTACAGACAAAAAATACACCAAATCAGACTCTATTGGCTTTCCGAAGGTTAGATCTAAGGCGTTTCACAAGTTTTGTTTATCGGTTTCATTTGTATTGCTGATTTTCGGTCAGCGAAAACTGTCTCGTCGTTAAAGGGTTAATAGGAAAATGAATGGGCTCATTTTGTTGTGAGTGTTTCAATTTCCCAAAATGAAACACTAAATATTGTGGGTAATTCTGTGAAAAAAGTTTATAACTTTTTGTCCTTTGTGCTATCAATTTTGATTAGAAACTAAGATGAAAAAGGCATTTTCTTCTTGTCGGATTCCACGATGTTCTTAAAAGTCTAAATGTACTTATCAAATCCGCAAAGGAAAGGGACCTCTTCAAGGATTAATTAGCTTCGCTACGCAAGATTTTAATAAATAAAATGTTAAATTTGTAATGTTGATGCAAAATGGACTTATTTAGAAATTGTACACCAAACAAATGTTTTTCTTTAATCCTGGCTATTCGCTGGAATGAAACTCCTAGGGACAATCACTGATTCTGAGCAATTCCAAATCAAATATTAAATCATCAAGTCATCAATAAATCTCTTTGCAATTGACCTCATAGCTCTCAAAGTTTCTTCAAACACCAAATAAAGTGTAATTCCTTCCAGAGATTACATCATAATGCGAAATGATCCCTATGATCCCCAGATAATCTCTTACAAATCACTGACAATCTCAATAAAAGCTCCTCGAGAAGTTTTTGCCTCGTCTGTGAACTTTTTCACCCTTTCCAACCCCCGCAATCTCGGCGAATAAAAAGCTCATGGATAAAATGTGTTAATTGAATTGTAGCTCTTTTTGCTATACCCGAGGGACCCCTGTGGTACACTGACAAACCACAAATGTATTTCCATCAATTGGATTTCTCATTATTTATTCATAGGGTGATAATTAGACCGGGTGAGGGCAATATTTGTGGGTACACCATCGTCAAAATAGCCATTTTTGGGTTGAAGTTGAGGACCTAAAGTACGAATCAATTACCTCCGTATTGCGCTGAAATTACATCATTTCCACACGGAAGCTTTGGCAAATTTGGCCAGATTCCATGATTGGCTCATCTCATTCACAAATCATTTGCATATCAATTTACACGATGCAAAACCCAGCGAACAGTTAAGGGGAATATGGAAATATTGCCCACTTTTTTCAGGACTCTACCTCGAGTTTGTTAAATGGAGGCTAAGAGCTGTGGGAGATTGTAAAATTTAATTAACTGCTTGGTCAATGCCAATTTTAAGCTCAATCGCGTGGGAAAGTTTCTTGAAAAGGGGTGGATAATTGCATATTTGTTATGTCTTGTAAAGTTACGACAAAAATTAAGATATGTATTTGTTCCTCTGTTTCGCAACAAATAATATAATATATTATAGGTAAATGAATGCTTGTATCGTCCCAACAGGATAGGATGTGAAGTAGTGGACTTATTTACTAAATAAAATTATCTATTTGGCTTTTCAAAATTTACATACAAATATATAACTTTATACATATATAGCTTTTAGAAAATATTAAAATTCTATAAAAGCTTCGGTTCACATCCTCCTCAACCCAAAACGACAATGAACTGACAGAGTATTCCTAGATCTGAGATAGACTTGTCACAGATAATTTTCTCTAATAAAGCAAGAAATATGCTTTGATTAAGTTAATTATCATGGATATTTCCCCAAACGAGAATATTCTAAAAACCGGGTTCAATATCTGAGATATTCCTTGCTCGATTCCCGACATTTAACATATTTTAAGAAGATTTATGAGTGCTACAATAGGTGTCAAAAGTTTGTTGCCTCACGTATATTCGGGAAACCAGGTGGAAAAAACATTAGAAAAAAATTACCTTTTAAAGTTTTTCTTTTTACAAATTAGTAGCCTGTATTTCGTAGATCTTATTTATGTACTTCAAAATAAATAATTCATTTTATTTGATATAAAAAAAATTGTTTTCCAAGAGTTGTTAATTTTTTATGCGTCAAAAGTTTGTTGCCTCATCTGAAAAGTTACTCCAAATGGTTAAATACGTGCAATAAATATCATGTCATCCTGTTATGTTTTTAATTTATGTCACTTGAGAGACAAATGGTGCGTTTTCATGCATTTTTAAAGTTTTCAATGGTCAATATTTCCACATTAAAGTGATGATAAATAATAAGAAATAATTGATGATTGAAATTGATAATTTGTAATTTAGGTTAAAATGGCAAGTTAAAAAGAAGTTGAAATAGACGAAATCGTTTAACTCTTTTGTCTCCTTTGGAACTCTGGGTATCCATGGAAACAACAATTTTTTAGACTATCTAGAATCGATAAAAATCTGATTCTTCTAGATAATTACAAACTATAAGGATGCCCAAATCTAGGATACTTTTTGCAGGATCCTAATTAACTCCTGAGCTTAGATATTTTTGGTCAAAAATCGTGAATTTTCGGTTTTCTGCTTCCTTGCAGATATCCAGACTTTTTTTTTATATTTTTAGACCAGAATAAGAAAAAACCTCTCGGGGCCAATAAGTATAAAAACTAACAATTGAGACGCTAAGAGCAGAAGTGGACTGTTTTAATAGGGAAATGTATACAAAGAAGACCACTTCTGCTCTGAGCGTCTCAATTACAGATTCCATAAATTTGAAAAACATTTTATTCTTAAATTTTCAAAAAACTTGTTCAAGCTTTATGAGTACTCTCGTCCCCAAAAATCTAGAGGTCAAATGTAAGGTTATCGCGCCAATGCCCGCCATTTGCTTTTTGACACCAAACACTCAAGTGAATTGCAAATGTCACAGTTATCCACCCCCTGACTCAAAATTTCACAAATGTCGATATTGCTTGAATATTCCGTTCTCCACCATCTTCTAAGTATCCAGAGGGAAATATGAATATTCTAGGAATAAGAAAATCTCTCCAAAAAATCATATTTCCGGGGTTTCCTATTGAAGCATTTGCAGACACTTCAGAAAAACCCTTTTTGTTCACGAAATAGGTAATTATTTCATTTGAAAACTTCACGTACCATTAACAATAAAGATTAGCACTTAATTTAACTAAAATTAGCCAGAAATGTGACATTAAGTGTTAAACAAACGAATAAACAACAGTCACCTCATTGTGTTTTTCATTGGAAAACATGGTCGATCTATGAAAAATTCAATGGTGAAAAGGTACACTTTCAATTTTTCTGAAAAATTAACAAATTAAAATTTGTGAATATGAATGGATTTTCGCTTTATTTGGAGCAAAATTAACTAAATGAAACTGTGGTATAGAAAATATATAAATATAATAATTTAGTACTGCATTTATCATGGAAACAATGACGTTTCCATTTAGAGTAGCGAAAGATTTCCATTTGGAGCAGGTTTTGAATTAGCTTAATTTACCGTATTTAGAATCAATACAAAACCAATTCTTGTGGATGATTACAAACTATAAAGATGTTCAAATCTAGGATATTTTTTGAAGGACTTCGACTAATTCCTGAGCTAAAGATATTTTTGATCGAAAAATCGTGAAATTGGCTTGCAGCATGTGCTGCGGTCCTGAAAAGGTTAATTACAATATTGCTTACCTCTCAAATTGGGTTGAACTATTCACTCCAGTAGTTGTTCTTTCAGCACCTTGACATCTTTCCTAAACATCCTAAGAAGGAATATTGTTCAGTAGTTGTCACAGTGATAATGAAAGACTACAAAATATGCTTATTTTTCTTCAGAAATCCTGCAAGAATTATTGCGCTGAGAATTTAAACATTTACTTTTAATATGGCACTGTTCCCTCTGGTCACTTCACATCCCAAAATTCATTTGCAGCCTCTGCAGCACGTGAAATTAAATTGACGGGCGAATATTTAAATAATAAATTTCCCCAATGTGCTATTTTAATATTTTATATTTTCCTCCTTCTAAATTATTAATCTAAACACAGTACATCGTAAAACTATAGTTACAATCTTATCTCTCCTCAATGCAAACACAACACTGAAAAAGGGGTTTTAAAAGAGACAACTTTCAGTTGGGCAAATGAACACAAGTCCCAATGGAGATGATAGTAAAAATAAATTAATTATCAAACACAATTTTCAGTGCCATGGGACACAAAATAAAAGTTGACTAAATCTTTCTATTTTTCATTGTGAGAATCTCAAAGATCTATCGAATAGTGTCGTAAAAAAAATCAACATCACATTTGGAGCAAGAAAAGAGAATGATGAGCTATTGGCTCTGGATTTCTTTTTTTTTTTAATAATCTCAGGGCATGGGTAAAACACCAACTCCAACACCACCTCCATGGGCACACATTGGTGCATCAAAGACCCATGTATCCATTTCTGGACAATAGATCTCCATGGACATGAGATTGGACTCACCATTGTAGCCTCCAATGGCCCAAAGTTTACCCATATTGGCACACAAAGCCACACGGCTACGTTTCACATTCATCGACGCCACTGGCTTCCACATATCCTTTTCGGGATCGTATACCTCGACAGAACTGAGGAAGGTGTTACCATCATAGCCACCACACGCGTACAGTTTGTTATTGAGCGTCGCGACGCCAAGACGACACCGACGATTCAGCATCGGCTTAACTTTGGTCCACGTATTCGTTGCCGGATCATATCGTTCAACCGAATCGAATATCGAGAGACCATCGTGTCCGCCCAGAGCATAGATGTACTGTCCGAGTGGAGCGACACCACCTGCTGACCTATACCTCATCATTGGTGCCACACTCGTCCAAGTGTCCGTTTTAGGATTGTAGCACTCAACTGAAATCAGATAAAATAATTCTATTTCTCTTACCTCTCTTTAAAATAATCATTTGTGTCTTTCTAATAATATTAGATGAGATCATATATTCTGTCAGTAGAAGAGGTAAAAAGTTTGGAGTGGTATATCTCCTGATGAACATAATTGGATGAGTGAACTATTGTTGGAAAGCTTGGTTCATTAGCTTTCAGAATCTGGTATATGTAATTGGCTATGGGTAAATCATGGTCATCCAGAACCATTTATGTCGAAGAAGACACTTTTTGCAACGTCTTTTTTGGCCATCTACTTCTGGGACCAGGAGTGACCCACTTTTCTCGCACTTGGACTGTTCGTTAGAGGAACTCAAAGGGTATAATTTGTAGAAGAAACTTTTTTTTGGACATCTTACTTTTTTTTATTCATCGACTTTTGCAAGAATTTTAACATTTTACACGCAAGGAAAAAATTACAAAAATCCTAAAAGAGTGGTTTCTGGAGGGGAAGGATAGACGTGGGGATGAAATTGATATGATATTTGGATTCCTTGGATCAACTTATGGGGGAGTACTTAGAACATTCCAAGTCGATATCTTCATTAGTTTGTCCAGAAAATGAGATAGAAGGATTTCTGTCATTTTTTTCTATGCGTGTAAAATGTTAAAATTCTTGCAAAAGTCGATGAATAAAAAAAAGTAAGATGTCCAAAAAAAAAGTTTCTTCCACAAATTATACCCTTTGAGTTCCTCTAACGAACAGTCCAAGTGCGAGAATTATGGGTCACTCCTGGTCCCAGCAGTGAATGGTCAAAAAAGACGTTGCAAAAAGTGTCTTCTTCGACATAAATGGTTCTGGATGACCATGATTTACTCATAGCAGACTACATATACCAGATTCTGAAAACTAATGAACCAAGCTTTCCAACAATAGTTCACTCATCCAATTATGTTCATCAGGAGCTGAGATATACCACTCCAAACTTTTTACCTCTTCTACTGACAGAATATATGATCTCATCTAATAGAAAGATAGCTCAAGGATTTACGACTTCTCTAAACATTGAAAATTCGCCCTACTACCGCTAGTGGCGCAGCACTCGCTTTTATTAAATTGATGTCCCCTTCGAAAATAAAAAAAACTTCCAAGAAGCTCCTTTATTTTCATGATCTCTCTTCTGAGGCTAATGTATTAGAAATACTTAAGACTTAAGCCGTGACACGGCTCAACGTACTTTGTCCTTGAAAGACTTACGATTTAAGCCGAGACACGACTTAGTGAAAATTATGGAAAAGTAATTTAACCATTATTTCGAATATAATTATGCTAAGCCGTCACTCGGCTAATCCTCAGATCTGTCAAGGCCCCAAGATAGGGTAATTTGGAATTATGTCTAATTTAAAAGTGTGAGATGATCTAACAGTTTTAGATGGTAAAGGGGAAAAACAACGAAGAAGTACTTTCGAATGTAAAGTCTTTTACTTTTTCGTGGTGTCCCTTTTCTCTTTGTCCATCTGGATCAGTGAGAAAATTTCAAAATTCCAAAAATACACATGATTCCGTATTACCCCTTCTTATACGGGCTTCTGGCTTAACTCCTCTAATTCCTCATCAAGCATAATTGTTTAGGAAATTGTTGTTTAGAATTAAGGGCGAATGATTCATTAGATTTTGAAAAAATAAATACATTTCCTTGTTATTAAGATTTTTGAAACTTTCGGGAACTGGCCTAAACCTCCAGTCTGAAGTCGGCATTACCCTAAACAAAACAATGATGTGACGAAATTCCCATAAGTTTCCCACTAACCAAGCCGTTTCTCGGCTTAAGCTGAGATGCGGATTATTTAGAAATAAATGGAAATGTAATCTGCTCATTATTTTGAATATAATTACGTGAAGCCCTCTCTCAGCTTAAGTCATAGGTATGTCTAGGGCATAAAACACATTATCTTGAAGCACATTCAGTCTACAATCAAATCCAACAAGCAAAAATAAAAGGTTCTTCGTAATATCTCAAACAGACTCAAACTGATCCCCGATCATTTAGCTTGTAAATTTTGGCAGTAAAGATTTATCCCAAACTGTCATAGACTGAAAGTCTAGGATCATCGATTCGAGGTTTCTTGCATAAATTTTCTTAAATTATTCTGATAATAGGGAAACCGACCGAAGAAAAGAATTTTTATTTTGGGCTGAATCTTCTTCCACCCGACGACTACCAGACTATCCCTTTAAATTAAATAATTCCGTTATTTTCAAATTTTACATGCTTAATAAATATGGAGGAACAACCTGAGTCTATATGTGCGCTAATCCTTTTGAAAAGGTGAATCATATTAATCCTCCGAAAGTCTGTAAGACAACTAATGAAATAATGCTTTTTTATTTAATTTTCCATATTTTCTCTCCTGAAGTATATATGCTTTACATGTTAAACTCTGTAAAAAGATCAAATTAGGGAAAGTTTAGAAGAACTATCACTGAACGAGATAATTTAATTCGATTACCGACTGAAAAAAAATGCATCTTTTTGATCCTTTTATCAACAATTTTTCCTGATTGATGAAATCATGACTACTAGAGTCCTAGAGCTAAAGAAAGTAATTGAGATATTTGTTTTTCAATTGCTTCTTGATATTGAACGAAGTGAGAGCTTAGGATAAGTTCTTCCATGTATTGTGTTATTGACAACTAATATAGATATTACACTGTTGAACTATAGAGTGCTACATGATTATCCTGGGTATTTACTTTTACTGAGAACTTTTTTTTACTGAGAATTACTTTTATTGCCAGTGAATTGAGATTTATAAAAGAATTGCAAAAAAGACAGTGAAAAAAATTCAGGAACGCTTGCATTGTGTTATATGTCAACAAAATTTTGAAAATTCAACTGTCTCTCGGATTTTTTTATGTCACTCGTAAAAAGAGTCCACGGATAAGTGAGAGTCTACTGAATACTGATTTCTCTGTGGAGTTCAAGCAATAAAAAAAGCAAAATTTTCATCCCTTTCTTAACCGTTTTGCATATGTTTATCTCATTCGTTTCATCCTTTTCTTTTTATTTTAAACGTCACAACAAATTCAATTTAGATCAATGGCGCTAGCACACCTTTTAGATCAAGACAATTTCACGAAAACAAAATTCACATCCTTTTCTTTCTCAAATTGTTTGGATAAGTCCGTCCTACTCTTTCATACTCTTCTTCTTCTTTGGAACATCACGCCAAATTCAATTTTAGTTCAATCTAATTTTAAGTAAGACAAAGTGAAATATAGATATGCAAAACGTTTAAAATAGAAAGGCAAATTAATTTTGATTGATGAAGGTTTTCTTATCTAAAATGTGTGCTGGAGCCATGAACAATTAAATTTGCTGGAATAGTGGCTTTGGCATTTTTTTTTAGGTCAGTTAGTCCCTTTGTATCCTCCTTCTTCATTTAAACATCACAAAAAAATCAATTTAGTTCAATCCAGAAAGAAATATATGACAAGCGATTAAGGAGCGCGAATTTGTAATTAACTCGATTTTATTAACTAATTTCCATAGCCCTGCTTGATAATGTGCCTCAGTTCAGAATTATTTCTATGTGACGGTCAATGAGTATTGATCCCTAAAGGCCAAAGAATAATTTCCGGCCAATAAAAAAATTATTACCAAATTTCAAAAGCCTCAATCGCCTCAATACTCTGCTTGACTTTCTCTCAGTAAAAAAATGACCTCAGGAAGGAACAATAAAGATAACGAGATCATTTCTGAATTATCCAAATACGACGGTTTCTTTTATAAGTGACCCCTAATTAACTGTTAGTGAACCTCTTCAAATAATGAATGAACTGTAACTTGGGGTTGGTAATGGCTCTCTCCAGAAGAACCTTGGGAAAGTACAAATGACCCCATGATTTGACATGCAATAATATTGCAAGAAGTCTCACCTGTGTTGAGTGATGTAACACCGTCATAGCCACCGCACACGTACACAAGATCATTGAGAGCCGCAACACCAACCGCACTTCTCTTGCACATCATGGAGCGTCCTTGAGACCACTTTCGCAGTTTCCGGTCGTAGATTTCCACCGTGGACAGCCGTTCTGTGCCATTGAAGCCCCCAAAGGCATACAACTTACCCCCAGTCACTGCTACTCCTACCCTGGACCGTAGCATTGACATCGGCTCTCCCATGGTCCACTGCATCTTGATGGGATTGTAGATCTCGCACGTGCTCACTGATTCTCCGGACTTGGTGAGTCCGCCGACAGCGTAGATGTAACCAACTGCACTGCAGTGTCGCTGTCTGGTCCTGAAGGATTGGGAGGAAGATGAATTGATGCCAAGGGAAAAAAGGGATGAAAGAAAAAAATTACCTGTAGCTCTGAACGAGAGCCCTTCTTTCGGGCATTAAATGGCAATCTTTGGCCTCATCCACGAGATCTCGGCACTGATGGGATGTCTTGATCAATTCTTCAGTAGCTACATGATCAGCTAGGAACTGTGGTGACAGGAGAGGAAGGCGCACATTGGCAAGAACCCGTGGCAAGAGATTTGTTCTGCCTGTTTCGTGTTTGACCCATCTCATGCATGCCTCGAAGATTTTCTCTTCAGACGGCACATTGAGTTCATCCCGGCGCACGAGATCAATCAATTCCTCAAAGGTGAGAGTCAGGAATTCATCAGACTCTGCCACAAGATAGAAATACTGATGGATAAATTTATCAGCTGCCGACACCAAGTGCGTACAGCTCAGGGAATCAGCAAAGAATCTGATGCCAAGGACATTGTGGGCTGAAAATTTGGAGATGAGAAAATCCGCACATGCATCCCGGACTTTGTTGAGTTGCAGAAAAGATGCTCCCACCATCAATCCCTGAACATTCTGGCTATCAATCTTTACTGTTCCGCTGTAGGCAAAGTTGATGAGACTCTCCAGAGCTCTGATCATTCAACCAATGGAGTTTTGGTCATAAAAAAGATTTTTGGAGGAAAAAGTGAAAGTGACCATGTGTTTTTTGGGTAACACAAGACAAAATAACTCACTGTGGTTCAATTTCCTTCATGGTGATCTCTTTGATCCGACTCTCTGCCATGTTATTCGTGAACATGGCATAGAAGTAGGGAATTGTGGCACTAAGGACTATTCTGTGAGCCGAGAAGGAATGATCTTCCACCTGAAAACACCCATCCGGACACAGGATTTTTATTGGGGAAAAATACCCTGGACAATCGATAAAAGAAAAACCACCCACCTTCAGCGTGACATCACACAATTTTCCCTGTCTACGAATTTCACGCATCAACGGAAAGCTCTCGGAGAAGAGATCATCCTGTTTGAAGAGGACGTACTTATCGTCGGTGCTGCCTTTCTCATTTCCATCCATCATCAATTTGAAATTCTAAAAGGGATCACTTGAAAAGTCCAAAACAAAACCACCATACACCAAGCAAGCACCAAAAACAACTGAGAGACTATCTTCTTCTTCTTCCATTTAAATACACCAGGCGCCTCCACCATGAACCCCTCCGTTGGAATTTTTGCGAAAATTTCACATGTGAAATATTCCCATGTGAATTTCACGAACTTTTCCCGAAAAACTTTTTAGGATCTGTGATTTCGTTTATGAATAAATTCTTAATTTCTTAAAATCCTCCCAGTATACTTTATTATTTCTACTGAAATAGAAACCCCTTGACCAAATTTGATGCAATTGTTTTCAAAAAAAAAAAAAAACGTTTCCAGCATATTTTTGCTGAATCGATCAGCTAATAAGATATGCTGACCGATCAGCAGTTTTCAAATAAAAAGTACTAACCAAATACAGTAGACTCTTCGATATCCGGCTGACTGGGGGACAAAATGACATTTAGGTTTTTTGAATGATCAACGGTTTTTCTATTTTGTGCAGTGTGAATTTATTTTCTGTCTGACAAAGAAAAAGAGAATTTTCTTCATGGTGTGCTTATTGTTGGGGACGTAGCAGTTTTATGGATTGGGTTTGGTTTCAGTTGGCAGAGCTTAAGAAATAATTTTGCGTTCGTTCGTCTTGAACAATTTTTATGTGAATTTATTTTACTCAATCATTACTATGATTTTTCATTTTCATTTTTCATTTTTAATATTTCTCCCTCCTGGTGCTTGCACCCACTTCTTGAATTTCAATCCAGTAACAAAACAATCTTTGCGGCCACCGCCGTCTTAGCGTTGGTGTCCAACCTCAGGAGTGAAAACGGTGGAAAACTCCATCACTGGTTGTATAAGTCAATTTTTTTATCCAATAACGTGCACAATTTCTTGCTTGAGCTGTAGGTCGCATCAGTCGTCTCCATCTTGAGAATCTCTCAATCTTTGGTACCAGCAAATCGTCCTCAGGGACATCAATTATCATATTCACCATATGAACTTCTTCGTCATTCTCACAATCATTGATTATATTTTCGATTGGCCAGTCCTTCTCATCACATTTAAGGAAATTAGGTCCCACAAACCACTTGCTATTTTCACTGAAGTCACATTTCACATTTCTTGTAGCCATGTCAGCAGGATTCTCTTTGGTAGGAACCCATTTCCAATTCCTGATGTTAGTCTTCTCGTCGATCTCGTTGATTCTGTTGGCCACAAAAGTTTTATATCTTCTGGAATCACTTCTGATCCATTTTAACACTGTTTGGGAATCACTCCAGTAAATTACTTCATCGATCTTGATGTGAAGACAATCTTTCACTGCGACAGCCATTCTTGTACTCAGTCTAGCTGCTTGTAATTCCAGTCTGGATATAGTCGAGCCTTTGATTGGAGCAACCATGCTTCTTGCACACACAAAACTGACGTCAATTCCATTCACTGATTCTATCCTCAAGTATGCCACTGTTGCATAGGCAAGGCTGCTGGCATCCCCAAACACATGTAGTTGAATTTTCAAAGCGTGAGGTAAATTGACTGAATAACACCGAGGAATCTTTACTCTGTCGATCGTCTGAAGTTCATGAATGAACTCCCTCCAGTTAGTCAGGACGTCTTCAGGAATCTCTTCATCCCAGATGATCTTATGGCGCCAAAGTTCCTGCATGATCATCTTTCCTTTCACAGTAAAAAATGCTAAAAATCCTAAGGGATCAAACACAGACATAATTACCCTTAGAACTTCCCTCATTGTTGGAACTTTCTGGGAGGAGAACATGTCCTTCGGGATGTGATGGAAATTGGTCTTGAAGGTGAAAACATCATCTTTAGAATCCCACCACAATCCAAGCACTCTCTCTGGTTCGTCTTTGTTGTTTAGACTTTTCATGTTGTCCTGAAGAGTATCCAATATTCTTGCATCATTTGCTGTCCAGTTGACTACATCAAAACCTGCTTGATGCTGCACATATATGATGTCTTCAATGCGTTGTTGTGCTTCTTCTATGGAATCAGCAGTGCCTAGGTAATCGTCACAATACGTGTAGTCTAGAATTCCCTTCACAGCATCAGGAAACTTTTCTTGAAACACCTTGGCATTCACATCTTTAACATAAGCTGCTAAAGCTGGAGAACAAGATGCTCCAAAGGTCATAACTTGCATCTTATATTCATCTGGTGGCTTATCTCTTGTCATTCCGCGCCAGAGAATCCTTTGATAATTGACGTCTTCTTTTCTAATGTACACTCTATGGAACATCTCTCTGATATCCCCCATGAAGGCGAATTTTCCTCGTCGGAAATTCTCCAGAACTGCTGGCAATGATCTCAATAAATCAGGTCCTTTCAGGAGGAGATCATTTAGAGAAACATCATGAGACTTTGCTGCACAGTCGAACACAACTCTGATTTTTCCTTTAGCTGGATGAAAAACAGAAAAGTGTGGTAAATACCACACATTCTCGGCTGGCAACAACTTTTCCTCATCCGTGATCTTCACAAGATATTTCTTCTGAATATGATCGTCCATTTTGGCACAATAAGCTGCTGCTAATTGTGGGTCTTTGTCCATCTTTCGCTCCACAAACGTCAAACGTTTCAGAGCCATGTTCTTGGAGTCAGGCACTTTTGGGGGCTGTTTTTCTTTCCATAACAATCCAGTCTCAAATTTTCCATCACTAGTCCTCTGTGTTGTTGATTTCATAATTTCCAGTGCCTTCTTGTCGTCCCTTGAATATCCTTGTCCAGGAAGATCAGTCCCAAAAGATTCCAATGAGAATGATTGTTTAACCATCTCATATAGTTCGTCTTGGCGCTCTATAGTCGTCATAACTCGAGCATCATGAAAGTCTTTGTTGTTAAGTTGGCCCATAACTACCCATCCAAGCCAAGTCTTAACAAGATATGGAGAATTCCATTGGCCATGAATGACTTCTCTTGACGTGATTAAAGGCACATTATCCAGACCAATTAACATTTCTGCCTCAACATTATTCATGGACTCAGGCTGTCCTTCAGATAGATACTTCCAGTTCTTGGTGAGATTCTCCACATCAACAGACTGTTTAGGTAGCTTCATATCTGTTACGGTGTGAACATTCTTCAAGAAGTACTTCTTCGAATCCTGAAGAGTTCATTTGGGAGTCTTCACCATTTGGGAGTCCTCTTCAATGCATTGCATTGATGTTGCCCCTTGCCATCTTAGCACCTTTGAAGGTCCAGAAATTCCCAGTCTATCTGCAAGTGACCGTTTCATCATTGTAACGGTCGATCCTTCATCAAGAAACGCGTATGTCTTGATGCGTCCACTTGGTCCTCCCACAAAGACAGGGACTACTTTAAGTAAAACTGTCCCAGAAGTCTTTGACACATGTGCAACTGTATTTATTGCACTTGCTCCCTCCTGTCTCGAAATCTCGCTTGATGTTACCTCTTGTCTAGGAATTTCAACATTCGATGTTCTCCTTTCAGGGCTATTCGTTTGTGGTCTATTTTGTCTCGGAATCGTCTCTGTATGTAAAAGAGAATTATGTCTTCGTCCACAACCATTCACAGAACAACGAATATTTCTCTTGCAAGTTGAAATTCCGTGATTTGGCCTGAAACAAGAGAAACAAAGCATGTTGTTTGTTACCATTTTCCATCTATCATTTACTGTGGCATTCTTGAAAATATCACAGCTGTAAGGTGGATGTTTCCCCTGACAGAAACTGCAAGAGTTTCCTTTCTTTTCAACAACTGCAGCCACAGTCTTCAATTTTTCTTTTCCTGTCGTGGTGTTGTAAATATTTGCAATCGGCAACCGATTTCCCGCTGCACGAGCCTTTACAGCCAGCCATTCAGCTAAAGTCCTCATCGTTACCATATGCCTAGTCTCCCGAAATTCGGACCATTGGATTTGCATCCCCAGAGGAAATTTGGTGAGAACTTCATCCATTAATTGTGGATTTTCTATATAGCAATTAAAATTGAAGCTTTCAATTGCTGCCACTAAATTGGTCAATGTGGCTGAAAATTTAATGAGGGTGTCTGGTTTGTCCTGTTTGATTGATGGTAAATCCTTCACCTTCATAATCATGGTCTTTATCAAGTATTCGGGTCTTCCGAATCTTTCACATAGAGTTTCCATGATATTTTCCACGTTTTGTGACGAATATAAGAGAAAATGTACAGCCTCGCGTGCATCTCCTTTCAGACTCTTTTGAAGAAGCATGAGTTTTTCGTCGTCTGTGTATTGGCATACCCTGGTGATATTCGTATACCAGGATAAATATACGGGGAATTCTTGAATATTTCCGTCAAAATATTGTATTTCGTTTCCCATCGTCTGTCTTGTGAGAAACTTTTGCATCATTTCCGTAGTGTCGGTCTCTTTCTTCTCACGCGGAATCGTGTGCATTGCTGTCTGTATGGCTCTTTTAATTGTTTTATTGAGTTCATCCTCAGTAATAGAGAAAATTTTAGTCGTTTTTGGTGTTCCATTATTTTCAGTCGTCTTCAGTTTTTCAAATCTCTGAAGAATTGGGTCCAAATCTTCGAAATCTTGAGTTCCTTGTCTCGAATGCCTTGGTGTGTCTTTCTGAGCTACTTTTCCCTGTCCGGGAACATCGTGCTGTGTTCTTGGAGCCACAGATAGCTGTGCTCGTTGTTCCAAGACACGTTCCTTTTCCTTGAGTAACTCAATTTCCTTCATTGTCTTTTCCATTCTCGTCTGAGCAAGGAGCTCATCGACATGACTATCATCTTCATCGGAACCAAACCTCTTTGGAGGTACTCCTTTCGTCTTTCTTCTGCTACGCCTCACCATCGTCGTCGTTGATCCTAATCCGTGGTCGAAGGTCCAATTGTTGGGGACGTAGCAGTTTTATGGATTGGGTTTGGTTTCAGTTGGCAGAGCTTAAGAAATAATTTTGCGTTCGTTCGTCTTGAACAATTTTTATGTGAATTTATTTTACTCAATCATTACTATGATTTTTCATTTTCATTTTTCATTTTTAATACTTATGTTTCATTTTTTATCACAATTATGTATTAAAAACTTCGATACAATGTTAATAATATACTTTAATTCACTCTGGACAAACTTCATGTTTAGTGAAAATAATTTTGAATATCAACCGTATCAACCGCCAGTGTTTGGCAGCTGTCACCCGGATATCGAAGTGCTGGATATCGAAGAGTCTACTGTAAGTACAGTAGAGTCTCTCAAATCTGAATCTCTCAAATTCGAACGACGTTTGTATTTAATATGTGAATTGTGGGGTTATCTAAAAAAAAAATGGTATTCTGGATGAATGAAAATCATGTTTATGTGCTTCTTCCTGAATGTTTACATACATTATGATCGTATAAAATGAAAATGTTGCCACTAAGACTTATGAGAAAGTACGGGAATATAATTCAAAGTACAATTTGATCTCACATAAACTTCGTTAATTTTGAAAAAATCGTTCGAATTTGGGAGATGAGAAATGTCAAAAATACCCCCCGAGCGTTCGAATTTAGAAGACTCTGTAATGTGAAAATGGCACAGCCGCGCGATCATGTATCGTTTTAAAATTAGCAGAATTCATCTGTAAATACATTTGTTTTCAGCTGAATTGAAATCGGTTATCATTTGGTGTTTGCTGGGATCCTAGTGAGTACAGGTAGCTGAAAAGGTAGCGTTTTCAGCATATTTTTGCTGAGTCGGTCAGAAAAAATATGCTGACCGTTTAGCTAGCAGTTCTCGAACAAAAAGCACTAACCAAATATATGGAAATGGCACTGGATCGCGAGTTTTCGTTATAAGCTTTAGCGAAATTCAGCTGAAAATACATATGTTTTCAGCTGAATTGAAATCGGTTAGCATTTGGTGCTCGCTTGGATGATCTATTCATAAGCTTACCAGATTATTCAGAGGAACCACCACTAAATGTTGCATTTAATTTTTAATGTTTTTAGGATTTTTTGTATCATTCTTGTGGAATTCTTCTTGCCCAATTTTGTTGAAAGAGGACTTAAATATAAAAAATGGGATAATTGTGATAAATTTGTGAAACTTGCAGGTTTTTGAGAACAAAAGACAGTGGGTGAACGAACACTGATAGAAAATTGGATTTTTTTAAAATGTTTTGTTTTTGTAAGTTTTTCATTGTTTTCTTCCTTTACAAATAAAAACAAACTATTCTAGAATCCGTACAGTACATAGAATGTGAGATTAATCTGTTTTAGAAGGATAAAAGGATTTTTTTTTTGAGTTAATGATACTTATGGTTATCGGTGTCCGGAGGGCTTCCCAACAGCACACAGATTGTCTGGAAAACTATGTAGAATTTCTAGGGCCTCATCCAGAGAAGATAGAATGTCAAGATGACTTTAAAAAACACTCAGATAAGAAGCCCACAAAACAGATGACAAATATGATTTGGATGCTATCTTTTCCAGGGCAATTCTCGCACTAAAAACAAAAAACAAAAAGACAGTAAAACAGTAGATATTACAGAATTTCACCACAAATCACTTCACTGGCCACTTCTTTAGTAATTTCAGTAATTTTTGATGAATTTACTACGGAAATTTGCTTACTCCCGTGAAAAATTACTTGAAAGACATCACCAGAAATATCACAAAGGGTACCGTCGAGACATTTCGAGACATTTTCCCGATAATTTTTCACGAACAATTCAAAAAATAAATAGTCACAATTCATTCATTCATTCATTTTCAACCGCTTATCCCTATTGGGGTCGCGGGCCCATGACACCAAGGTTAACAGCCCACGCCTGTCGGTCCTCCGCCACTTCAGGAAGATGTTCGAGTTCGATCCCAAGGCGCTCCCATGCAAGATCCTGAATTTGATTCAGCCACCTTGTCCTAGGTCTGCCTCGAGGTCGAGGTCTCCTCACAATGGCTTGCATAGCTTTTCTGGGGAATCTTTCTTCATTCATGCGTTGAATATGTCCATACCATCGAAGTTGTGATCTCTCGACCCGAAGAAGCAGCTCCTCGACTCTTAGTTCCTCACGAACGGCCACATTCCTCACTCGATCTCTACGAGTGATTCCCTTAACCTTAAATAGTCACAAATGCTTCCAAATCTTACCAATTTTCTATTCCAATTCATAAATCACTGATATTCCACTTGTTTTTTTTGTATAATTTACCACGAATCATGTAATGTTGCAAAAGTCGCTGGGCAACCCATATTTAGCTTATTTTTACTACCAAATCACGTCTTTTAACCAATTCTATGTCACTAAACTAATTCTAAAAACTATTTTCTTTATGTTAACATCAATTTTTATTGAAATTTTATTAATTGAACTTCAAAAATTAGCTTTAACCCTTAACCCTATAATAGTATTTTCTTTAGTATGCGAAAAATAATTCTAAAAAATGTTTTCTAGGATAATTATGATCCAATAAAGTCGAAAAAACCATCCGTTCTTCATTATCTCTTCTAGTTTAGGCGCTAGGTGAGAAAATATAATTTTTTTTGAAACTCTTTGCTTCTTAAGTTCACATTTTTATTTTTTTTTCAATTTTTTTTTTTAAATAATAAAGTAGCGTGACATATCTTTCAGTAAAAATAAATTTATTTTAGTCAGATAACTTTAAATTGGTATTTTCCTGAAAATGGAAATGAATTTTTTTGCACAAATATTTTTTGTTGCTTTTTCTCTGACCTGTCACATAAAACTGGAGATAGCAACAAAACGAAGAGTCAAAATGAGTTAAAACTTTCAAGAGATGTTTATAAGACTATTTCCGAGGACAC
Source organism: Phlebotomus papatasi (assembly GCF_024763615.1). Lineage (NCBI taxonomy): Eukaryota > Metazoa > Arthropoda > Insecta > Diptera > Psychodidae > Phlebotomus > Phlebotomus papatasi. The sequence goes on along the minus strand of NC_077222.1, from coordinate 95,087,605 downwards.
TATAGCACTTTTAAATAAATAAAATCTTTATTGTCGCTGTAAAAGTGATTTTTGTGAAGACCGCCTGGAGGCGGTCTTACCCGTTAGTTAGAGGGTTAAATTACCTCATTTTACCCTAATACTATTTTGAATCAGAATTCTCCTTTTTAATAAAATATATCTAATATTTTATTTTATTTACTTCATTTTCTCTGGTGAGTTTTCATTTTTTTTCCAAAGGCAACCCTAAAATTGGTTTTTTTTCTTGGTCATCACTACACTTAACATGCGAAGTCTCAAAGCACCCTGAAGCGAGATGTGAAAATTAATTCACAATTCACCGGGGAAAAGCAAGGGAAATATTCACAGGCTTATCGTTTAAATTTGAAATGCTTTATCAGAGAAGAATTCTAAAATGAATTCTGCTACGCGATGGCGCCACTGTGTCTGACAGGACGCCATTCGCTCGCAGCGCAAAAACAGTCGGAGTGAAAGTTGGTTCGATTGATTTTTCTCGCGCATTTCTCCCAGGTTTTTCGTGCTCAATTGTCGTGAAAGTTCCTGCAAAAGGTGAGGCAACTCCCTGACTATCATTCTCCATTGAAATCACTATAAATCTTTCCGTAGATATTTCAGTTAAATTCAAGTAGTCTCTGAACCACACCTTTTGTTTGTTCACTCGATCTTTTTGTGCTCATCCCACCATAAATCTCTCAATTTTCCAAAAACAGGTGCAAGATGACATCAACAAACGTGACTGTTGGCTTTGGAGATCGTTCTTCGTCGCGCATTCTCAAGCCACCAGGTGGTCAGTCGGTGTTGGCTTTTGGCTCAGGTGAAGAAGTGCGCCCCAATCCACCGCGCCCCAAGTATGATCAGCAGAATTCATCGAATTTGTTTGGGTGCATGGGAGCCCCGGATCCCACGGTGAGAAATGACAAACCCGTGGAGCCTTCAGCACAGCCTGAGGCTCCAGTGGAGGCCTCTCAGGAGGCACCTGAGAGGCCCCCAGAGACGGCAGCTATGGAGAATACGGCAGCAAGAGCAGCTCCAGCACCAGCTCAGGCTGCCCAGCAGTCATCGAGGGGACGAGTGCCACCAGGAGGCTATTCCGCAGGATTCTGGTAACCCTTCCCTTTCAAAAAATCACCCCTCTCCTGATCCAATTGGGAGGAATGAGTGTGAGAGACCAAAAAAAAAATTATAATAATCGCACCAAAAAGAGCGTTCCCGTGTGACTCTGGGCCTTTCATTTTGCCATGGGAACCTCTGTCTTTGTGAACCAAACTCTCCTAACTGTTTGCTTCCCTCCTGAGATTGTGAGCTCTGTATTTTGTAATTGTATAGCAATTGTTACAATTCTTTTTTTTAATAATTTTCACTTCCATGACCGTGAGACGTGTGTTTGATAAGCACAAAAATATTTAATCAATTTTCGTTGCATTTCTTTTCTGCCATCACAGCGAAAAAAAAGGCGTTGTTAACGTATCTTCGTAACGAAGAGATAATTTTTTATATTGACTCTCCCTCCGCCTCTTTTTAATCATACTTCATCAAATGAAACAACATACAAGTCTTTTAATAAATTGTTTCGCGTATTTATAGTAACCAAATAAAATTGTAATGATTCAATAAAATTGATTGGAAATATTTTAGGGGGTTTTTTAATTGAAGAGCGCGCATTAGAGATACTTGTCGCCTCTCAATATTTTTCTTTCTTCAGAAAAGAAACCAGACGCAACATCTTCAGGACAGCGGAAGTCTTTCAACATAATTTTCGTGGTTTTAAGTGGCTCTTGTGGGCTCTTATTGTACATTACTCTTGTCTTTTATGACCCTCTTGTTAATGCAGTATTCATCCTTGGATTTTTATTGGTATTATGGGTATTATGGTCGGAATTCATTCCAAATGACACATTTTCAATACATTCAGTCACGCAATAAAATTTTTGTTGGATTAGATACATAATTTTCATTCAATTACTTGAACATTCAGTGCATTTTTATAAAATAACCTGATGAGGTATAATAAAAATAATGTTGTGTCTGTCGTCAGACAAAAGATAACACGTTCCATTATTTGATTTCACGGTTAGATTATTAATATCTCGCCTATTGCAGTCGACATGAAAAGGGAAAATTGTCAGAGACGGCTTGGAGTAGGTAAGAAGCGTGAAGTTGGTCCCCTAATATGAAAACTAGTAAAAAGTATCGACCATTCCCCGTAAGCCTTATATCATAGACACACTTCCGACTTAAGCCGAGAGACGGCTTACTAAGCCCACTTACTACAGTAGACTCTCGCTCAATCGGGCGAAAAATGTTGTTGACAATTTTCACGTTTAATTATGAAGCTAATTTACTCAAATTCGTTGTTGTTCTTCCTATTTCATCGTGATTCTTTATAATTGAGCGCTTTTTGTGGAATTTACAAAGGCTTTGACGCCCAAATCTATCGATAAACCGGATGACATTTTGCCCCATATTCCCGATTGAGAGAGAGTCTACTGTAAGCTGTTTCGCTGCTTAAACCGAGAGACGAAATAGTCAGAAATTCATGGAAATATTATCTGATCATAAACCTTAGGATAAGTCTCTGGAGAGAAAACGGTAGGAGATATAGGCTAGAGAACGTCACAAAATGGCGCTGTGAAATCTAGTTCATCAAAATTCATTAAGTAACACGATTAGAACATAAGTCGGCTATATTGGGGAAATGCATATCGTCGGTTGCGTCAACCTCTGTCGTATCTGCATTTCCTTTGTGTCAGCATTTTACGCAAGAGGGGACGTCTGTATTGTAGCTTGCACCAAATGCAGGTACAAAACAAATGCATATACGACAGAGGTAGCCGCAACCGACGATATGCAATAGCCTGTTTTTGATCGCAACGGTAACGTTGGTTCATCAACTCGGTCTATGAAGTTACAGGAGATCCCGGGATTATGCATATCGAAATTATGCATAATCCCGGCGAAAGCTTGGAGATCGATCCGAAAGCTTTGGAATAAGTTGAAGTGCTTTTCCTGCGTGTTTGAAGTTTACAGACGACTTCCGGCATTCCTTATTAGATATTGACTAAATGTTGCTTGTTTTTTCGATATTTATAAAAACAATTGTGCTTTGGAAGCTGGTAAGCGACGCTATGTCATCGGAAAATTAGGGTACTTGAGATCAAAAATGATTAAAATTATTATTATTATAAAAAGAAGACTTCGTGGTGCAATAGATAAGAGCTCCAGCTCTTTAGTGGTGAGATCCTTGGCTTAACTTTTGCATTTGTGAGTTTGAGTTTCGCTCAGTTGCACACTTTAAAACATTATTATGGATAACCCAGATATTCCGGGTTATTGGTTCAAGAAGATTTTTGATAATTTAAAAGAAGTTGCAAAAAATCAACTATTTCTTTTACTTCTTTTAAATATTACTCCTATAACAATACTAGGAGTATTAAATTGGAATTTTGTCCGTATTAAAAAGTTTTCATTACCCATAATCTCAAATATTTAGAATTTATACTTCTAATAACATAAATTCAAGACATTTTCTGAATGCAAATTTTGATTTAAACGAAATATCTTTCAAAATGTATTATTGAATTAAAATTATAATAAAATTGATTCTCCAAAATTTATAAATTAACAACTCAAAAACCGCAGATTTAAAACAAATATTTGAAGCACCCTAATTCACTTATGGACTCTCAGAATCGCGAAATCTCATTGGGAGAGGCACTACCACTCACACTGGTGGTGGTCTTCTGTGCGAGCTCCTCGTACACACAATGTGCGCTGTCGATGCTCTCGTGACGTAGTAACCATGCTACTCATTTCACTACCTGTCACCTTTACACTCAGCGGATGGCCGGAATTAACTGACATGGTTCGAATATAACGGATATTGCCACAGTGATGTGCAGAGAACGCAATTATCATACTGCGTGGGCGGGAAAAATGACTACCTATTTTCATTTTTTCTTCTTAAGTAGGGGAACTGTACTCAATTTCGGCTAGATTGCAATTTCGGCTAGATTGCAATTTCGGCCATTTCTTTTGTTCCTCAAATTTTTATGAAGTTTTAGTTTTTGATACTCTTCTATGGATTATAATGCTAAAAAACGCAAAATTACGCTTCTACGAACGAGATGATGCGAGAAAAAACTTTAGAAGAATTCCGGAAAGGTAAGGAATTGTGAGAATCAAGGTGACCGAAATATTACCCAAAGCTATGTCTATATCTTAATAATTTTACAATGTATTAAGGATGGTTTTAGGGAAAACAAAGACGATAAACCATCTCTAAGTTCCAAGCAACACTCCTTAAAAAGAAGGCGTTTGCATGCAACTATGCCGAAATTTGATACAGTTATCCTGTATATCAAAATTTTATTATTTCCTTGCTCTTTTTTAATTGTTAAACAATATTAAGAGAAACTCATTACGTTTCTCGAACAATCAAATTAAATGCATTTTGACTTGGCTAATATTATGAATCTCTCCTATCACAAGCCCTAACAAGCTTACCAGACATTTTATATAAAAACCTACAGAGCTTCGGCATTGAACAATTTATTTGCGATTTTCAGTATTTAATATTACGTCAGAATTAATAAAATTATAAATTAAATTTGTTCATTAAAATAAATTAATTGTGTCATAAATTTAATATCAGCAATTTGATGATTTCTTGGCTATCTTGGTAAAATACTGAACTATTTCAAGGATTTATTCCTTTACCAAAAAGAAATTGCATTTTTTTAAAGTATTTTTTTGGTATAAAGAAATCTTGCTGTCCTGCTTTTGTGCAGTCCGTGTCCCCGAGAAACTATTGATTGAGGAAGGCGAATGAACTCATTGTACTGCTCTCATTTCTCTCATAAAAAAGTGTTCTTCCTCAACTTCCACCGCACTTTTATTCATGGGAGAGATAACTCTAGTACTAATCTTACCAGTCATTGGATCATAAGATGTAAAAATAGATCCCTCCCTCGCTTCAAAAACAAACCATCTCCCTTTTACAATTGAGATAAATCACTGAGCAGAATGAGAAAAATGCCATTAAAGTCAACAGAAAATTTTAATCATCTTCCACTTGCGGTGAATATAACATGTCTAGAAAAATAAACATTTCGAAATTTTTACCTCTTTGAGACTTCCGCTACGCAGACTTAACACAGATTGCGATATGGAGAGTAATTGAGCTAGACGGGATGGTCTTTGGGTCACTTGGCTTGTTCGGTGGGAGCTGGAAGTTCGGCGAGTTTCTTCTTTTGCTCCTGCTGGAAGAGGTAGGCTCGTGTGAGCTGAACTGAGGAAGATAGAGCCACGAAGAGATTCACTGAGAAGAGTCCCCAGTTCTTGGGGATGATCACCAGAGAATAGCGTGACCAGATTATTCCTGTGGCACATAGGGAAGCCGACTGAGCCACTGACAGCTGATCAGCCGGTCTGGCAAGGTCACTGAGACCAGCAATGACCAATCCCTGAAAGCAATACCCAGAGATTTCAGGTTAGGAGATGTTTTGATTGCATAACAGGAATATTTGCATTTTAGAGGTCAAGGTCCTACTCACCCATTTGAAAACTGGTGCCCAGAAGAAAACAGTCTTTGGTCCTGCAAGAAAAATGGGTTGTCAGTGCTCAAAAGTCCCGGAAAACAGGGATTTTTTGGGAAATTTGCAAAGTAAAACTGACCTGCTGCATGATTCCAGAGAGGTACGAGCTTCTGGGGCACAAATTTATCAGCTGTATTGATTATAGCACTGTACACACTGGACATTGTTGCAAAATTAGGAGGAAGACCACTAAAACAAGGAGAAAACTTGAGATAAATCTCGCAAATTGGGACAAGTTCTGCGTGTTTTTTATTTGGCTATCGCGAATGAAAATGTCAGGGTCAACCCCTCAAAAAAGCTTCGAGTTATTTTTACATGATGCCCCTTGGACAATTCGGATGATTCCAAAGATTTATCCCAGTTCTCATACGATTTGATGCTCAAAATATTACATTTGCTCTTGAATATAAATTAAACAGATATTCAATTTAACTCTCATGGACAGATTCATTGGATTCATTTATAAAGAAAACATTAAAAGCGTGTATAATTCCAATTTGATCCAGAAGCAATATTTTTTGTCACAGGACGGCTCCATCAAATGTCTATGAAAAGTCCAAATGAGAAAAAATTTTTACTGGGCAACAAATTGCGCGCAAAAATTTGCGTAATAGCGCTCGTAGTGGCCAGCACTTATTGCAACTTTCAAATTTTGCAAAATATAACGATAAAAATATTTTTAATCAATTTTTGTATCTTTTAGATTTAGGAAGTTTAGAAATAAATTCTTACATGAATTAAAATTATTAAAACAGTTCAGACTTACTTCATGCAGATATTTTAGTTTTTTCATCCATTTAGCATTATTTGTGCAGGTAAATTAGCGTAAATATCTTGCAAATCGACACTAAAAGTAGCTCAAGCACCGCAATTTTCGGAACTAGAAAACTAAAAAAAAAACGTGTAATTGAATAAATAACTCTTTTATCTTGAAAAGCACATTTAGGATGATAAATGTACTTATCGTAACAAGAGAGTTCTTAAAATCAAAACTTTCTTTTCCCTTTGGTTCTTTTGAATTGGATTTATCATCAAATTAAAATTAAAGTTTCAAATTTTAATGATTTTATAATACTTTCCTGTATTTTTGAATGACCTGAAGGACTTGATTGTTAAATAAAAGCAATCAGTAGATAAGTCAAAGCTTTTTCCTTTAACTAATTATTTGTTTATTGTATGAAAATTTTATTAAGATGAATTAGAAATAAGGGGTCAATTCAGAGATTTTGCTGATTTTTGTTTGACTGATTAATATACAAATGTGCGTAGCTATTCACAGGTTATGAGCTTTCTCCAAAAAAGCTCCTAATGGGTACTGATTATCCCAAATCAATGTGGAGAGTTTGCAGTTTGGCAGGAATTCAAAATTTCTCAAAGAGGTCTGTCATTTTCGTAAAATATATGGAATAATGAACTAGAATTTCGCAATTTTATATCATTATATTAATCAATTCCTTTATCATTCAACATTTTATGCTTAATACCCTTGATACAGAATATGTAGTGTGAAAATCTTCATTTATCTGCATCGTAAACCTTTAATGTACAAGGTCTCTGAAAGTTAAATATTGTATCACCCTTCACCTTATCAACAATTATTCACATCGATGTTAGAGCAAGACAAGAGCAAGTCTTGGACAGAGAGGGGCTTCCGGAAGACGAATTAGACGAATTACTGCTCCCAGAAACTCTTTGCTCGTGTTCTTATAATGGGCTTCGAAATCGAAAACCATCACAACAAACCCCGACAGGGTTTCATATTCTTCAAGTTGGAAAAATATTCGAGACAAGCTAGAAAAAACCTTCTGAATGAAAAAAATTCAACAGACTGGAGTCCAAGAAATCAATCACATCCTGGAAGAAAGGCTTTCATGATTTGGAATACAGAAGGCAAAAACATAAATAAGGAATTTTAAGATGATTTCTTTCAGTATTAGAAAAAAAATAATATCGAGTCCTTCACAGTTATTTTCTAATCGCAGTTTTGGTGGCCCTTTGTAGATTGCCACAAAATACTATTTTAAGAATAAAAGAAATGACAGAAAACTAGAAATAACAAAAAATACAAGCACTTATTTACATAATTTTTCAAGAATATCGCGTAGAAAATATGATACAGATGATGATTATATTTCTCATAAATGTCAAATTAACTTAAATCAGTTTATCGGCCACCGCGAGAGGTGGTCGAGAATAAATCAGCGGCAAATCAGTAATTTGCTGGTTACAGTGATGTGTCTAAATACGAAAACAGCTTAGGAGCTTTTTGGAGACTTTTTTAATCAGCTAAATCAGTAATCAGTAATCAGCTGGGATGTCTGCATTGGAATTCAGATTTATAAATGTGTAATCAGTAATAAGCTGAATCTCTGAATTGACTCCTAACTCGTATAACTTTATACTCTGCACTGCACAATGTGCAATTTTGGGGTTTTACAGTAAAATTTTTCAGATATTTAATAATTGTAAAATATTTTTAGTCAGTAACAAATGAAATTTAAACAGCAAAATAATTAAATTTTGACCAGTAAAATAGAGGGAGGTAGGGCTACATTTATATATGATTTTTTTGCAAATTTCTAAAGGAAGTTGGGCCTTACAATTATTTTCTTAGTTTTACATTTTGTAGAGCTAATATTACATTACGTTAAAGCCCAGTTGCCTTTAGAAATATACGAAAAATCGTATAGGGGAAAGTGGTCTGCCTTTGAACGAAAAATGATGTTCAAAATTTGAGATTTTTTTCAGAGTAAACTACAACATGAGTTTTACTTTGCACTACACCAAAAAATTCTCTTGTTCATTAAGCTTCTATGCTTACCCCATTCAGGACTCGCAAGTCCTCAGTTTTTCCTGGTGAGGAACTTGAAAATGTGTTGGCGATATATTCAAAGGCAGCCTGCATGGTCTGCCTTTGAATGTGGTTGGGCAGCCTTTGAATCTTAATTTTTCACTGAGAATATTAGGGCTGTAACATTAAGTGGCCCATAATTGATTAGCATGAACCCTAATGCACTCAATAAAACCAATACTGTAGTCAAAAGTCATTATACAACAACATTTTTTACATTTTTCTGAAGCACTGTTTTTGACTTGAAAAATTGTAATAAAACACCATTGAAGTTGACAATTATCAGTTTGAAACATCCCGGCTGGAACAAGATAGCATGTTATAAGTAATTGTATGACATTCGTCAGATCAAAGTCGGAGTTCTGTTCTGCTCCTGGACAGGAAGCTGTCAGATGTTTCAATGTATGTAAAGAGAGGATTCAAAGGCACACATAATTAAGATTCAAAGGCTGCCGCAGAGCAATATTTGAAAACTTTTATCACCCACAAAATTTGTCTCATCTGAATCAAAATGTAATTGGAGAAATACCATCCAAGAATAACCATTTATGACTCACAATAGAAGATTTGTTCGAAAAATTATTTTGATTATGAAAAAACACATGAATTGTGGAACATCAAAATTACAGTTTAGAGCTCAGTTTCGTTTTTTTGCCCTATCACCTAGAAGATAAGAGCTAGGGTCTGCATTTTTTGATGACTTGTGAGGATTATCAATAGCTATCTAATAGTTAATAGAAAAGAATTTATGCTTTAAAGAAAAATGAAAAAAATACAATATTCAAAGGCTGCCGCATTCAAAGGCAAACCACTTTCCCCTATCAATCGTAACTGCATAGCTCAAAGTAACCTCACCTCTCCCTCTATCTTAATCTTTATAAAAAATCCAATTTATTAGCATCTAAAATCATTTTAGAAAAAAAGGATGAACTCTTTTTTAAAAAAAAGGACTAACTTTTTTATATTTTAAATTGAGTAGGGGCGGTTTTTGTGCCAAACACCCTGGCTTCGAGTACTTGATATTTTACTGCTCGAACTCAAAGAGAGAGCAGTTATATAATCGTTATTTTTTTCAACTTTTCACTGTTCTGGAGCTTAAACGGTAAGAGATATCGACTTCCAGTCTTAGATGACCCCCAATAAAAAAACAATATCTCTCGATATTTTTTTCCGTCCCCGCCTCCCCACTCTATCTCCTCCAAAACCATGATTTTTCGGTTTTTTCAAAATTGACCCAAGCTTTTTAAATGATTTTTGGATATGTTTTAGTTTAGAGCCAGTCCAGGCGAACATTTCGCCCAAACATACTTATGACCGGAAAATTCGATATTTTGAATTATTGAAGATCAAAGGTCAAGCACTTTGGAAGGCTCATTTTTCAACCAATTTTGTTAAATTTGGATTTTTTGGAAAGGTATTGAAATTTCTATCCCGGCTGCATCGGTCTTCATCGGCAATGAACCGGTTAAGTACCGATTTTTGAATAATTTTACATCTTCAATAAGTTAAATTCCCTAAAAACATGTTTTATCGGTTTTTCTCAAAATTGGCCCAAGCTTCTTTAATGATTTTTGGATGTGTTTTAGAGCTAGTGCAGGCGAACATTTTCGCCCAAATATACCTCTATGACCGGAAACTTCGCCATTTTGAATTATTGAACATCAAAGATCAACCACTTTGGAAGGGTAATCTTCCTAAGAATCTTTCTTTCGAAAGAAGAGAGTTTATTTTCATGAGCTTCGATTATTATTCAGGATTCACATGAGTAAGTCACCACTGGCTGTTTAAGCGTCTCGTAAAGTTGGTAATGGTTTAGGATCGTGATGGACTGATTGTGTTAGTCGTCTCAACGGTCACGGAATTTAAATTATTTCCACTAAATTATTACAAATACTATTTATTTATATAGTGTAGCTATCTAAAACAACAATTTGTCACTCTAAATTCAAATTAGGAAGGAAAATGAAGGAAAATATTAACAAAATCGATGCGTAGTGTACAAATTTTGCATAACTTTCCGCGAAGCGAGAAAGTAGCAATTAAATGTATATCTAAAAATTTGAGATGCATGATATTCACTCAATTTTTCTGTTTGTAATTTGGAGCCATCTAAGAATGAGATTAATTTTTTATTCAGAACACCGTATTAGTCGTATTAGTCACAGGTTCCCGCACTGATTTCAAAAGCTCAAATATATGATGATCTTCGATCCTGCTTATTCCTTGTAATACTCAAATCTTTAAAAGATTTTTAAAATAACTTTATTCTATTCAAATTCTAGTTTTCTAATCTTTCTAAGTGTCCAGTGTGGTAACTGTGCTGGTATTGTCTGAGGTTGATTTTTCGAAGCAGGAAAAGTGCAGGAATTTTTCACCAATCCCAAATCTTTCGCCCTCTTCAATTGTGGAGGGAATTGTTCTGTTGAGAGTCTCTGGAAGAAAGAGACACAAAACAGCTCCTGCCAGAGATAATCCTCCAAGAATTAGAGCTGGAAGGGGCTTGAAGTAATGGGCCTAAGGAAAGTTGCCTTATTAGACGACCAGTAGTCCTTTTAGTATCTTTAACTTACCAAATAGAGGATAAATGTACTGAAAAACGTAACTGCATATCCCGCCACATGAACTGCACTAACTCCTTGTGCCCTGACACTTGTAGGGATCAATTCTGTTGCATACTGAGCACTGGAATTGTATGCTACGGTGACTCCAAATCTTCCAATTACAGCCAAAGTGGCGAGGAGAGACGTGGACATTGTGGCAGCACCTTTTTGATAAGCCAGGACGATTCCTGTGCAGGTAGTAAAGATGCCACTGATCAAGAGGGAACTGGAAGCCTAATAATATTCCTTTATAATTTTATTTATTCAGAGAAATTTATTTGGTATTTTACCATTGCTTTTCGTCCTATTTTGTCCTGTAGTGCCCAGAGGACGAGGCATGCTGGAAAGATGGCAGTTGCACTTAGGGAAAACAGGATAAAGGGAGACAAGCCCAAACCCTCAACATTTCGCGATATGCAGTCATAGCAGAGGGTTATAACCATTCTGGAAAGATAAATCCCATCTAATGATGTTACACGGAAAGTGATAAAACTCTCCTTACTAACGATTTAAAGAAGAGAATGAAGGTGTTCCTTCTGAGCCGAGGTGTCTTGAACAGATCAAACAGATTTGCCTGGGATTTCTTCTCACAGCCATTTGATTGATTGGCATATTTAATCCTGAACTCCCTGATAGTCTGTTCATCGAGATTCCTTCTGTTAAAAATAGCTACCCTCCGGAAGCAATTAATCGCTCCTTCAACATCTCCTTTCGAGATTAGCCAATGCACGCTCTCAGGCAAAATAAAATAGAAACCAGGAATGATGGCTATTGGCAAGGATGTGACCATGAGGAAGACTTTCCAATTGCCCACAGCTACAGCAATCCATGGAGTCACGATGGATCCCAAGCAGTAGAAGATTCCGATGCAGATGTTCAGCCCAAAAGTCCTCATCGATGGCCGAATATACTCCATCACCAGAATGTACATCATCACGAAGTTACTATCCGTGGCCAGGCCAGAGATGAAGCGACAAATACAGAATGATGGCACAGATGTCGAGAATATCGTAGCTCCATTTCCAAGAAGGGCTGCACAATTGGACAAAACTAAAATTGGTAGTCTGCCAATTTTGTCGGCCAGGATCCCAAAACTTAAGGTCCCTACCACAGATCCAATGAAGTACATCGATTGCCCTATAGTGGATTTCCATGCTGATTCACATACCCAGTTGAGCTGAAAGTATACAAATATTTTCTAAATTGGAAAAATTGGCAATGACTTCAGCAA